>NC_056749.1:824841594-824851594 GCF_019279795.1 Protopterus annectens | reverse complement strand
CTTAATGACTGTCCAGCAAATGAAAAGGAATTCGTAGCCTAACAAAGATTCATTGCAAATGACAGGGTAAGACTGGTTGTGATGGTATGCTGTTAAATATGGTCAGTAGATCATTTGATACGGAGGACCAGATAATGTGCATTTGCATATAGAAAAGTTCTTCACCAAATCTTCAGTTTGGAAGAGCCCCCTTTGTAAGGCTGTGTTTAAAGGAAAGTTAAGCTCCATGACCACTAAGTCATCACATTTCAGGTGAAATAAAATGATGAGGCTGAGAGCTGCTCCAGAGGGGAAATTGTTCTCTGTGTATTCAGATGTTATCAGATTAGATACAGAATTGTGTGCTTTGTTCTATAACCAACTCATTCACCATATGTTGCACTTGGAAAAGATGTAAAATTCTTCTCAAGAAAATGGAATGGTGCCGAGGTTTCTTTGTGCATATTATAACCTTCTTACAGGGAACTTCTTCCTGATATACACAGCTTTAAAAGGTCATTTACTATCTGAAACTCTTCATTTGGAATATTCTTTCAATGCCTTCAACACATGGAGACCCTCTCATAAATAAAACTTAAAATCGCCTGTACTGGAAATAGTGAGAACCCCTCATTAAACAGACACCCACACTCATGGATTAAACTAAAATAAACAACTGCGTATCTGGTCATATGCTAAGTGCTTATCAGTATAATTGTTTATTTATTATTATTATTATTATTATTATTATTATTATATTATTATTATTATTTTTTTATTTTTTTATTTTTATCTACCACATGAATAGTAAGTGGGTTGATGTAATGGTTAAGGTGCTTATCTCATATCCATAAGATATGGGGTTTGATTCTTACCTTTGGAAGGGAAATTGGCTAGGCTTAAGATGAGCCTCCAATGGCAGCTAGCCTAGTACTTACCTATGAGCTTATAAATAGTTTTATTGGTAATAAGCAATATAGCATACTATACTTTTTGAAAAACTAAAATAAAACAGTTGCTTACGATGTTGAATGCATGTGGCATTACTCAGTGGATATATTTCATTATGGCATTAATAACTGTCAGACTGTTTCCCCAAAACAATCAAACATAACAGAAATTCAAGTAAGCTTGTTTCCAATATTTTTCTCAATTTAAGGTTTTTGATATTGTCTACCATCATAAGCTTCTTCTTAGGTTTAACTCAATCATCTCTAAATGGCTCTAACTCCATCTTTCTAACGGACAACAGGCTGTTAACTAGAACAGGACTACTCCTCTTTTTTCCCATCCCTGTTGGTGTAGTGATCTATATTGGGTCTATTACTTTTCAATCTTGTCAACAACAATTTAGATATTGTCTCAACTCATGTCTCTGTTATTCACTAAGCACATGATTTTACCCTTATCTATTCAACCAGAAAATTTCTCACTCAAAGAACTAACACAATAGCCTTTTACTGCAATTGAAGATTGCTCTGATGACTCATAATTCTTTGTCACTGCAAAGAAAATAAAATTAATGTAATTCACCCCCAAAAAACTCCCTGCCCAAAAAGGTCCCTTCTAAACACCTTATATGAATTCTAATAAAATCAAACTAGTCTCTCACTAAATGTCTTGGAGTCATCATAAATGAAAACCTGAAATTTGATTAACATATCTTCCATGTAACCAATAAAACTCATAAAAATGGGATCATTAATCAGGGTAAAACCATATCTTACTGTCTCTGCAAGAAAAACTATTGCAATTCTATGCGTCCCCATTTTTATAAATCTTGACACCAGACAGTTCAAAAACTTGAACACTGTTACAATAAAGTAACTAAATTTGTAGCAAATCTATCATATTGTGCTCATCACTGTATTTCCCTCAAACATTTACATTGGACAGAGTTACCTCAAACTCTTACATATTCACAAATATTACCTATATACAAACAACTTTATTACAAAAAAAAAATAAAGTCTTCAGTATGTAGTTCATCCATATTCCACAGAGAGCACTCTTTGCTCTAGTGATAATCACTTCTACTATATTTAAATATAATCACTTTGTTAGTAACAATCTACTGTGGTAGTGGTGCTGCGGTAGCATTGTCACCTCACAGCAAGACGTTGTCCTGCTCTATTCTCAGCTAGAGCATCTTCTGTGTGGAGGCACGCGTGAATGGGCGTGCCTTAGTTGAAGGTTGTGCATCAGGGCTGGTAGCTCGGCACGTAAAAATCCACTACCAAACGTTAACGAACCGGAATTCCGCTGTGGCGACCCCTAACCAGGATAAGCCGAAAGACACAACAACTTTGTTAGTAACAATCTATACTCAGATTGCATCTCAGATAATTGGAATAATATACCTTACTCAATTAGACAAACTGACTCCTTTACACTGTATAAATCTGATTAAAAAAAATCCAAGCAGACACAGGGTTGTGTATTTGTTTATCTCCTGACTAAATATAATTTCCCCAAAGCTTCATATCTAAAAATGTATCATTTATTTAACCATTCCTAAGAGGGGACAACATATGGGGAGAATAGAGGCAAGGTATATGTCTTATGAATTACATCAAAAGGTTTTATATCTAAACTTCTAGAAACAAGATATTTTGGTGCACTCCCAAGTTAGAAAGCTTGGCATGTGTTTACGTTGAGAACCAGTATTCCTACAGCAGAGAATTTCTTTGATGTAGAATATTGTCTCTGTCCCCGTCAGTAAAAACACACCACACCAAATGACATTTGATGATCTTTATTAAACTTCCATAAACATAACTTTATTGAACAACATTTTAATTTGTTTATCAGAGCATGAGCATCCATATGACCATTTACTAGGGCAGCATAACCTCACTTACCCTAATTAAATAACCAGCGTCCTCACCTCCTCTTGCTTTCTTTTACTTATCAAGCAGCATCACATCGCTCACTTTCATATACCGAATCATTGAATTAAACATCCAACACCAGAGGGGGAACAGAAGAGACAAGCCTGCCCCTCTTTTCCACCTGAATAAACATCAAACCTATAAGATAACTGCACAATCCTCAATGTCCCTAAAAGAAGGAGGGAGGGCGAGTAGCAAGATCATGCCAAAATCTGATCTCTTACCCAATTACACTCACACAAAACCATTAAGTGCCTCCTTACATTTAACTCATTTCCTCCCATCCCTCCTACTCTCCCAAATTAACCTTTTCATCCCCACCCCTTTAACTAACTTTCTTTCACTACCATCTTAACCTCCATTATTATTCCTACCTGACACACACTCAAAAGATGTTCCTGGGCAAAACAGTTTGTTCCCAAACCTCATTTAGGCATACTGTGAAAATCATTCATACTGAAGCAGAAATTAATGTGATTTGGAATGGGATGGAACTAAGATTGTCCAGCATGACAAGGGCAATACATTGTAGGTTGATGAAACAGTGCATTCTAATATCTGCCTCAGCAATCAGGTCTGTCATAATGTGCAAGCTATGTACATGTATATTATCATGTGATAACTGAGAAGAAAAATCCTGCATGTTACACATACCATCTAATTTTGTGGATTTTTGTGACTCAGATGTAACATGGCAAAGACAATATCACAAGGTGTAGGCAGATAGTTGAAGGCAGCGCAGTAGGAAGCTGATAGCATCTCTGATCTTGATCACTGATGACTGGACCATTTGTTTATTCCATATGCCTCTGACAGTATAACAGGGTCAAGGTAGTACCTGATTTTTATGAATATATTTCAATAAAACATTTTTTTGTAATGCAGAAAACATCTGTTATGTAAGCCTCTAAGAAAGGTTATATTTTTGTCATTCTTATTACAGATCCTAAAGTTAAGCAGCATTATCTTATATCAAGGGTGGTTTGACCACTAAAAGCATAATTAGACAAAGTTGTGCTGATGAAAGAGTCCTAGGGTAAAGCTGAACTAGCAGTAGCTTAGATATTTCTATGCATCTTTGAAGGTTTAGTAGGCAAGAGGCCAGCCTTAAATGTCACCATAAGTGGCTGTCTAAAGCAATGTTTGCATGTGAGTTTATTAAAGGTTATACTTCTTGTGAGGTGAAGGTTATCAGCCATCCTGTATAAAATGTGACTGAAATGTAAATTTGGTGAGAATAAGGGTGACAGCAGACTTATATAAGCTGTACCAGTGAGGGTTAGGGAGTACACATACCTCTCAACCTCTTAGAACAAGAAATCTGGACAGAGTCTAAAATAACAGGTGACAAGGGACCAAAAATAGTGACAGATTTTAAATATTGCTCTTACAAACTTAGAAAGTTGCTATGATTATAAGATTTCTGTTAACCTTCATTTTCTGAAGGATATGAAATCTGAAACTAAAATATATGTCATTATTTAATTACTTTGATCCTCAGTGATTTGTCAGAAAATCATAAATTTTGAGGAAAAGACTAAAAATATATGGCAAAAATCTGGACATTCTGGGAAAATCTGGACAGTTGAGAGCTATGGGAGTACATAAAGTGTAAATGGCTAAAGAACTGATAAACTACCATTGGCGTGGTGATACATGATCTTTCCCAGCAGAATTATATGAGCAGTACCACGGAGAGTTATGGAGTACATCAAGTGTAAACAGTTAAACAAATGATAAACTAACATAGACATGGTGATATGAGATCTTTCACAGCAGAATTATATGAGCAGTACCAGAGAGAGTTATGGAGTACATCAAGTGTAAAGAGCTAAAGAAATGATAAACTAACATAGACATGGTGATATGAGATCTTTCACAGCAGAATTATGTGAGCTGTACCACCAAGAGTTCGGGAGTATGTCAAGTGTAAAAGGCTAAGGAACTGATAGACTAACACAGACATGGTGATATGAGATCTTTCACAGAAGAATTATATAAGCCGTACCAGCAAACGTTAGGGAGTACATCAAGTGTAAATGGCCAAAGAACTGATAAACTAACAGAGGCATGGCAATACAAGATATTTCATTAATTTTTGATGAAATACAATATTTTTTATCCCACAGATAAAAGGCAGGATAGATATAGAGTGGAGGTGGATGCTCTGAGTTCACACCAAGTCAGAATAGATAATATGTACATGATAATACCAACCATCAACTGAATAAATACATCATGGCAGAATATCTAGCTACTATTGTTATAAGCCCAATAATAATAATCCCAATCCCTCTGAGCTTCATGCTCTAGTGACCTAAACCTTGTCACCACAATAAACAGAACATGCTGGAGGGATAGATTCATGTCTAAGAGACTTCCCATACTCTGGAATAAACTACCTATCTATATCAAACAAAGCTCCTCATTAGTACTCTTCAAGAAAAATCTTGATGATTGATTGGGAAATAGAAAATTCACCTGGGGATCACTGCTGTAGCTCTGCTCAACAGTGGCACAGGAAAATAATTTTCTTGGGTGGCAAAAGCCAGGGCACCTTTTTGGCTGGCTTGTATAGGCCATAGGGCTGATAGCCTAGTACCTACCTATGAACCTATGAACCTATAATTCACATATTTATTTAATGGAAGAATCCATTTTATAGACTTTTTGTAAGAGTATACATTACTGACCATTAACTGGTTATCCATCTATGTACTTCCTGACTTGCTAGTAATACAACAAAATTGCCAGATTTATTCTAAACCAACCACTCTCATCACATCACTGCCTCTCACGAAACAAACTTCAGTGGCTGGAATTTCCGCAGCTTCTCCTACAATTGCAACTCTACACTATCTTTTCCATACTCAACAACCCCTCTGCCTGCCCTGCTCTCACCTCCCATGTTACTCTCTATCCCCCCCCCCAGCCTCTCCGGAGTGCTGATCAACATCTTCTCTCAGTTTATAAACCCAAAAGGAATATTAGCAAACTACTTTACAAACACTCTGTGTCACAAAATTGGAACAAACTCCCTCTGCATATTAGATCCAACCTTTCCTTTCCCTGTTTTAAGAAGTAGCTTAAATCCCACCTACTAAACTTGAAATGATGCTGTTGCCTTGATCACACATAATCTTAGTCTGTCCTAATGTATAACCTGTTGCATCTCCAAACTTTCTTTCTCTGTTGTAACTTCTGCTTAAACTAACCTCCTAAACTCTCAGCCCTATTACTACTACTATAGCCCTATTATAGACCCTTCCTTTCTCTCCCCCCTCTCATTCTCCACACTACTTATCTCCCCCCAGTTCCTATCAATGTCTGTACATTTTCTTTCTTCTGAACAGCAATTATCCTTTTGTTTTTACTCTTATATGTAGTAAATTTAGACCACTGCTATCAATGCAACCCTTAATGTTCATAGTTTTTTCTTTTGTTTTCTCTTTATAATTAATTTTGTATTTGTATTGTTATTTTTAATAGTTTTTGTCCTGTATGCTTATATTTGCTTATGCTTGCTGGGGCTGTTTCCTCTTGGGTCTCCACTAAAAATGGATTGCTTACTATCAGTGTAATGCAAATAGTTAATGACATTTTCTTTTTTACAATTATTTGGTATTGTGGTCGTTATTTTATATTTGTATATTGTCACTTTATCTTTAATTATGTTTGCTGGGGCTTTCCCCTCAGGTCTCCAATGAAAATGGGTTTGTTTTCAAACTCAGTTGAACTAACCCAGTTAACAAATGTGAAATAAATGGCGGATGTAGAAAGGTGCTAATATAAGCAGGCGCAATATTGAGTGAGTGTTATGTTAATGAGTAAATATGAGATGAACTAAACTAAATATCCATTTTCAAACACAGGTATAACTGCTTTTTACTCTTTTCTGAAAAAAATTCTAACAGTGAAGTCACTTTCCAGGTCCTTAAGACTGGACTGAATCCAGAAAACTGCTAGAAATACTACAGTCCAGCAAAGCTCCAACAGTATATAAATATGTGATAATTCTGGGTTTACAAAGAGTGACAGAGACCATGAAAGGTCTGTGCTTGTCCTGCTTTATGCTGGATAATCTGTATTTATGCAGTTGTGTCCTGAGGAAAAATAAATAAATAAATAAATAAAAAAAAAAATGAAAAATGGCAAATGCTCAGAGATTTTAGGATAACAATATTTCCTTGTCCTATATTTCATCTACTATATGCAGGAAACAATTATATGGTATCTGAAACACTTTAATATTTATTTTTTTATCTGGAATGCTTTAATATTATATTAAACAATATGTATAACTCAAACTCTGTAACAGCAAGCTTTTATATTTGTCAAATAAGTAAACTCTACTTTCTTACACTAGTCGTGTGTATGGTTTGTCCTGCAAAATCTAACATTTCCAAAAAATAAAAAATAAAACTAAAAACTGTCCTAGGCTGGGCATTTGAAGAGGTCATGATCTTGGCCCTGAATAGCTATAGTTGCTTTAGAAAAGGAATGTTTATGGAAGTTAAGACCCTAGTTTGGATACAGATCAGTGGTTGTACACTTTTTCTCCAATACTTCGGTGAGTAGAGTGAAATCAGTGCTCTGTTATGGGCAATTATGCTTCAATTTTAGTGCCTAGTCTAGAGCAAGATTGTGGAGTGATCTCAAGTAAGCATCCCTTCTAGTTTTAGAAACCCGCTGAGTGTCAAAGTAAGAAATATCATGCAGTGTCTATAACTCCATTATATAAAAAAAAAATAAGCATGCTCTTTTATCACAAATTTCAACTACATCTTCTTGTACAAAAGAATGAGTCATTCATTCATTAAACATATACCCCTAGATTTAATAAAATCCATGTAGGCATAGTGCAGACCCTACATGGAAGATACCCCCTTGGTAGCATGCCATACATATTAATGATGGCATGTTGCTGAGAGAGAAGTAGAACACAGTAACTGAATCAGTGTAGGGAGTGTGTTACTAACTGTGTCCACAGATGAGTAACACACCCCCTGCACTGTCAAAGTGCATTATATCAATGTAGTTACATTTATTTATTTTTTA
Source organism: Protopterus annectens (assembly GCF_019279795.1). Lineage (NCBI taxonomy): Eukaryota > Metazoa > Chordata > Ceratodontiformes > Protopteridae > Protopterus > Protopterus annectens. The sequence continues at coordinate 824,843,666 of NC_056749.1, read as the reverse complement.
AGTTTGAGTTTCGTGCAGCAATTAACATGTGCCAGACATCTAAAAATAGAAGCCAGATACATTTACTTATTAATGCAACTGTCATGTTTAAGCAAGGCTGAGCAGGTTTGTGAGGAGTGGTAATCAGCAGGGCTTAAACATAGCTGAGAGGTATATCTAAAAGTATAGCAGCATTATACACATCTATGTGGCCAAATGGTTAGAGTGACAGTCTTATCTGCAGTAGGTGCAGAGTTTGAATACACAGAAGAGTTACTAAGAATTTATTTTCCAAATATAAATTCTGCCAATTATTTTTAAATCTTGATTTGCTGCACTCAGCTAAGCTCAGCTAATCCCTGCTAAACTTTGCCAAGCACTGCTTAAACAAAATATGTTTTAGCGCTGCTCGGCATTGCTTTGTTCCACTCAGCTCCATTTAGCTGGTTTGTGCACTGCTAAGCATCTCCAGTTTAAACACTGCTCAGCTCAGCTGAGTTGGTTTGCATGGTGCTAAGCAATGTGCCGCATTTTTAAAAATTGTCCAATGGGGCATGTAAGGGCAGGAAAACAGGCTATATTAAGAGCAATAGGAGGAAATACTGCATAATACGTTGGAATTCAACCTGTGAGGATACTATGGCAGGTGTTGTAGAGGGTTCACTCTTTTGAGTGCAGCATTGAGGCATTGAGAAGTCCAGGGACATAGTTGGACTCCTAGTGAAAAAGCATAAAGACTGGCTCATACAGTGTGGTTATCGGGGCTCAGAATGCAAAACAGTGACCTGGGACTAGCTGGCAAGGGACCTCACCAATGCAACTTGTATCCCCTGCACAGCTGACCAGTGTCATCGCTACCATGATAACTTGAAAAGACAAAGGCCAGTCATTCAACATCCTGGAGGTGAGTGCCACAGCATCCACATCAGAGGCGCATCCAGGTAAGCTTCTGGTGTTCATCACTGTAATACTGTATCAGTCAGTGTGGCAGCCTCTGCATACCAGTACATGGGTGTCAGGTCTATCTGCATTTGGGGAGGGTTTGGTTTTAATGCACATTTATGCACACATACTTAGAATTTCAGCAATGTAGGCAGTATCACATTAGCTATTGAACATGTTGATATACGTACATATTACCCTGTAACAATGCCACATTTGGTATTGCTGACAATAACTTTTCCTCACATTTTCAAACGTCCATCAGGTGTGGCTGGAGTCCAAGGTCCTGTACCTGGTAAGTGTGATACTGTTGTTTTATGGCTCATATATACCCTAAGAATGTTAAGGGCTGCCATTTTGACATAGGCACAACTGTTATAATTAGCCAGATTAGACTAGGTTGTATGTTCAATTTCGGATCAGTTAACGGGAGTGCATTGAATGGACAATCACAGCCATGTATCTGCAGGAACATTAACACATTTGCACTTAAGTTTGTGAAGGACTATGTAGCCTGCTATACAGGAGGCAATCACTCACAGATGCCTGCTGACAATATGGAGATGGCACATACCTGAAGCAGTGATACTATAACTGGCATAGTATGGTCAGGAAGGGTGCACTACATTTCAGGTGTAGGCCTATCAGATACACTGACATATTGCTTATCTCACCAGTGTATTGTACTGGCAACAGTAAGTAGATGCAGTTACAGTGCATGCTATAAAGAGCCTGTCTTGTCTGTGCATGCTGTTGTGTGTTTGTGTGTTATACAAGGGATCAGAAATATGATGTGGTATGTGTAATGCAGTTGCGGCTCCTCACCTGTATGTGTCTGTGTGGATTACCATACATAATAGTCCAGATAGTAATGTACTTATTTTGTCTTTCTCATCACGGGTGAACATGGGGGTTGGAGTGTGTCCCCCTCACAACCTGATGTCAATGTCTCATCGGACTCTGATGATGATGATGGTGGCCATAGTGAGGCACAGGTGGGGTTGTTGGGAGCTGAATCTGTCCCAGGAGTTGACATACCACCTTCTCCCTCATTGTTCCCACACACAGTCAGTATTTCCACAAATACGCAGTCCCCTGTGGCCACAGATATCGGACAGTTAGAGTGTGGTGACATCAAACAGGACAGTGTG
>NC_056749.1:824791594-824836594 GCF_019279795.1 Protopterus annectens | reverse complement strand
ACTGGTATCTATTGAATATCTTGCAGCATATTACCTATTGGAATTAGTTTTCATTCTTTCTTAGTTTCGATCTCTTTTATTTGTTTGACTAGTATGTCGAGACACTTGTCTTGGGAATAATCAGCTATTACAACAAACAGATGTGTTATTGTATGTGCTATAATTGATTATTTGTTGAAAATAATCAGGCAACAGATAATATTAAAAGGATACTACAAGATATCGTGTGTTGGATAAATGAAACAGTCCATTTATATAATGCTGGCTTGCAAGATAAACTTAGATGATAACTGTTCAAAACTCGTGTCTTTCGGTCTAGTCAACATGGCCATACTAGCAGTCAAAGTAGAAGACATTCATTCTCGGGCCTAAATGCTCAGGATTTGCTACTCGGAATGGGATACGAATGAGTGAGACCAACAGTAACAAATGTCTAAAGACCGAGCAATTAGGTAGTCTCTTTCCTGATCCCTACCTTCTGGAGATAGGGGAATTGGTGTCTGAACCCCTCCTCTTCAAATCTCGCCTGAAGTCTGAAGACCTGGGATATTATTACCACAACATTACACAACACACAACCAACAGAAAGGAGACGCCCTTTCAGTAATTTCCCTTCCATTGAGATTGGCCTTAACAAAGGTGTCTCTTTAATTTCTAAATTATGGTTGACCAGAAAAAAAAATTTTTTTTTTTTATATATTTATTTATGGATAGATAGATATAAATATACATATCTATGTGCATACATAAAATAATATATAGGGTCTATTTTATATGAATGAAAGTTCATAATATCGAGCACTCTGAAAAGCAAAAATGCCGGACCTCGAAGTGCTACTTGTGGGATCGTAGTACAGTGAAGGTCAGAATATTTGCCCTTTACTCACTGTAGTGTGATCTCGGAGTTGGAATATATATTTAGCGGTGTGGGGGTGCAGCACCCCACAATAAGAAGTTCGAGGTCTGGCATTTTCACTCTTTAGATATTCGTTATTATGAACTTTCGTTCATATAATATAGACCCTAATATATATATATATATATATATATATATATATATATATATATATATATATATATATATATGGGTCTACTTCAAAAGCACGAAAGCCCAAAAGATCGAAACCCAGAACACCGAGACCAGATGTGCAAAATCGCATAACACTGAAAGACCAGAAGCACGGAATTCAAAATCCTGACATTACCGGATTTTGAGTTAGCGCTTCTGGAGTTGACGTGCAGGTAAGTATAGATGTGTAAGTGTATTTTTGAGGGATATTGGTTTGTGTACATGTGTGTTGTGACTGAGATGTGTGTGTGTGAGGGACTGTAATGTGTGGGTCGGAGTTTGCCTTGTGTGTCTGTCTGTGCGATCTCGGAGTTAGAATATTAAAGTAGGGGGTGTGGGGGGTGCATGGGGGCTTACCCTCCTGCCTATCTCCATTGTAGGATGTTGTGTTAGGTTGTCTGAGGCAGTTTTGTGTGTGTGTGTGTGTGTGTGTGTGTGTGTGTGTGTGTGTGTGTGTGTGTGTGTGTGTGTGTGTTTTGTATGTGTTTTATAGTTTCATGGCTTTGAATTTGTTGTTGTGAGTGTTCGGTGTTATGTGGTTTCGTGCATGTGGTCTCTGTGTTTTGGGTTTCGTTGTAATGGGCTTTCATTTTTGTGTAGTAGATCCATATATATATATATATATATATATATATATATATATATATATATATATATATATACTGATAGGGTAATCATGTGTGAGTGGGATAGGGAGAGACAGATACGTATACATAACTTTCTGGATGCACAGACATATTTTCACTTATCAGTTCCTTAGGCAGATGAGGCATCAGACATGGGCTCAAGTTAGCTAAGTGTAGGAGCATGCCCACTGTGACTATCAGTAATTTACAAGGCGACTCCAGGCAGACCTGCCTGTACTCCAGTCCAGGATTTTGTGTGCTGCAGCCAATTGGCTGCTGCACTTGATTCAACAGTCCAGCATCCCTCTGTTATTTCGTCCAAGGCATTCCCTGGCCGTGTGCTGAGCATGATATATGTCTCATATGTATCAGCTGGTCAGATTGTAATATAATGTACAGAGTCTTGCATCATATGTATGTTATGTTTACATAGTGTTGTGATTTTCTGGTACATCAGTGACAAATCATTATAGATTGACATTAGGAAATGATGACAGACATTTGAGTTACGGACTCCATACACATCAGGAAAGCCATGCTAACGCAAGACCTGCTATTCTCTAAACTTTCTACATTTGTCTGCCCAGTAGTTATTCTTTTTCATCATATTTGGGCCTTTGTCCCACTGCTGTTCATGGTTTTGTCCAGATTTCCTGCTCTAAGTGGTTGTAGGTATGATGTGACTGAGGTACATGATGTAACACCACACACAGGGTTACAGTCTACATACCTGTCACTGTATATGTTTTTGAAGGATGTCCAGCATTCCTTCTTATATGTCTGCCCTGTTCCTCATACAGTTGTGTTTTTCTGTTAATATACTACTAAATGTAGGCCACTGAATTAAAGTACTGCCACAGTTAAGTAATGGTCTTTACATCCTGCTGCTAATATGACCTGTTGCAGCCTGCTGTTATACTAGCCACCTACTAGGTTACTCACAGCATGTATAATGTCGGTAGGTTTGGTCATCAGTCCCCCAATTGTCTCTGGCTTTGTCCAGCTTTCTTGCAGTAATAGATTGTGGCATATTGTCAGTCTGTGGAACTCCTACTATACAAGTACCTCACATGTAAAAGTTGTAGTTGCAGCCAGCTTTGAACAATCAATACTGTCAACCATGCTAATGTACTTAGCCCAGTGAACCACACCAGCTACCAGAAAGTGAGGTTTAATTCCTCACACTATCAACACCAGGCAAACATATACTGCACTCCCTGCTGTGACTCCTGCATTTTGTGGAAAATTGAACATGTGGTCAGGTTCTTTGTGATAGCCCTGGGATTGTGTGGTCTGCTGTGATATAGCCTTGCAAACATACTGTTACTGCAGCTTTATGGGAACACTGATGTGTTGGGGGTAGGGGACTCTGGCATTGACAGTCATGTGTCTGTCCTTTGACCCCACTGTTTGGCATTTCCCTTGCATATGGAGTATCTATTGTCCCAAGTAGTTGTTCGTTCTCTGCAAGTAGTCCAGCAGCCCACTTTATTCTCTTGCATACATGCAGCAGGTCCATACATATGCTATCATAGTCTATTTCCCCGTACATTTGTTGTAAAGGAGTGTGACTTACCTTCATTTTTAATGCAGTGGTTGAGAGACCTGTATTTCAGGGCTGTCTCTGTCAGTACACAGCCAATACATGGTAAGGTATGGATTGTGTGATGTGGCTGGTATCCTTTTTACTATGTATGTGAGTCAGAGTGAGGTGTCAGTCCCTAGGACCCTAGGTTATCAGTGCATGTGCTATGCATTGCCTCTTTGCCAAGGCCAGGGCATACAGGGCACACCTACATTTGACTACAGGGACAGCCTCAGGGGGTTCTTCCTCCAAGTCCCCCTGTGGGTGTGGCTGTGGGGACCTAGGCACTGGTGGAGGGATGCGTGTTCCTTCTCTGTGTTGATCCTGCTGCAGCTGTTTCTGCAGGATCATATGGTGTAGCATGGCACAAGCAGTGAACATCTGTGTACATGTGGCTGCAGAGTACTGCAGGTCTCCACTTGATCAGCGCAGACACATGCTCTATGATGTTCCTAGTCTGTGTGTGTGCCTAATTATGGCATTCTTTGGTAGGTGTGTGTGCATTTCTGTTGGGTGTCATCATCCACAGTTCCAGTGCATAGCCAGCATCCCCCAGTAGATGGCCATATGGGATGTCCTCAGAGGCGAATATCTGGTACAGCTGTGATGCGTGCCAGATATGAGAGTCGTGATATCTGCCAGGGCTGCCAGCACACACATTCATAATAATGCCCTGGGCATTGCACATGACCTATCACGTGATGGAGTGATACACCTTGCAATTCACATAGACTCTACCCCTCACCAGATGGTGCTTTCATGTGTACATGAGTTCAGTCTATGGCACCCAGTACCTCAGGGTAGTGTGCTACACAGTAGAAGCAATGCATACTGCTGGTCATCTCCTCAGGGGTGTGAGGTAAATAAATGTGCTCACTGGCATGTGTTTGCATGACATTCAGGAACTGGTGGAATACCCTGGATACTGATGCCTGTGAGACCCCTATCATGTCCCCAGTTGGTCTTTGAAAAGTACCTGTAGCTACTATTCTAAGGGTTATGCATACCTCTGTTTCCACTGGGATGGGTTCCCCTCTGTTGGCTCTTGGTCTGAGATGAGGGAGGCAGAGCTTGGTGTGTTCTTGTAGTATGTCTCTGTCCATCCTGTAGCTATCTACAATCTCCAGCTCATGTAGCTCCTGGAAGGTTACCCTGGGCCTGATCACTCATCTCCTTCTCAGTCTAGAGCTATTGTTAGCAGCAACATCAGCACTGACCTCAGCATCTAGTGCATGCAGATGTAACAGACCTGCAGCAGCCCCTAGCATTCTCTTAGTTAAAATTCCCAAGTCTGTACTCCAATGGTGCAGAATATGGGGATAAAGCAAATTGTAGAGTGTATGCATATGTTATAATGCTCTGCTGCAGATTCACCCTGTGTGGTTGGCTAACTATAATGCATTCCACCTGCCATGTACATCACTGAGGGGTTTAAATGCCCTAGTATAAGTGGAACAGGAGTTATAAGTAATTTATACATGATTTGCTTTAACAGGGAATTTTTTTTTTTTTTTTTTGTTAATTGCATTCCCTGCTAAGCACTTTGGCATAGCACACAAACCTACACCACTGGTATAAACAATGCTCAGCATTCTAGACATACCCCTCTGGATGGGCATGCTCAACATAGTGGCATGCCATGCAAACATGCTCAAACCAGCTAAAACATGTGCCCACAGCTAAACAAAGTTTAGCAGTACTGGACACACGCACCCTGCTTAGCTGAGAGATGGCCCACACAAACAGGCATCACTCAGTTCCAGTGTGTTTAAACATATAGTGACACACACCCTTTTGATGTCAGCTAGCTCTCCTTTGGACACCAACATGGTTATGGGTCTATACAGATTTTATCTGGAGGCATGCTAACCTATTCAGTAACCATAGCTCATTTGCATACAGATCACTGCTCACAACCTGGATACTGCACTATTCCGGGGCCTGTCTCCTTAGTAACCACAGAAATCTACCATTGTGCATACTCCATGCAAAGCCCTATAATGCATTATTGTCACATGCTTATTATTTTAAGTTTTTAAACTTTTCAATATTTTTTTTTGCATAACAGCATGTTTGCATGCTGCTGCATGCAGTGCAGACATAATATGGGTATTACAAACAATAATTATTTTAAATTATTTCCCATTACATTTTGGACACACAGGGCATAGGCTGGTACATATCTGTGTCTGCTACACTATTTCTGACCTTCTAACTGGGCTTTTACAGCCCCTGTTCACTTTTTAATTTCTTGTACACAGAAATCTTTCATGTACACTTCTGACACCAACATGATCTCTGCATGACTGCCTATCTGCTTGCTGGATTGCTCTACATCCTCATTTACATGCAATTAACCTGCTTATGAGGTCATTTGCATGCCACAGACACTTCCATGTTGGCATGCTTGTGCATGTCCTTCAGCTCTGTTTCCTGGTTTACACGGCTGCTTACTTCCATGTAAGCTCCATGCCACTGTGCCTACACAGAAAATTAATCCAAGTAGGCCTTATTGAATTCCCCCCATAGTGTATAGGGTTGTCTTACAGTATTTGCAAAAAAATGAAAGGGCCTTTCTGAAACTTTTTAAGTCAGACAGTATCCATGCTCTTTGTAGAAAAAATACTCAAATACAATATCAAATATACAAGGAGCTTTTCTCTAAGAAACATTGCTTACTTCTAGCAAATAAAACCAATTATTTCATAACTATTCCTGCTTGTCTTGCAAACAACCTTCAACTTATTAGTGCAGTCACTTTTTAATGCACTGACATATTAAATACTTTTAAGTAATTTGGCACTACATCAACATACAGCTCTAATTAAATTTAAGGTGGCAGTCCCATATTTCTACAAGATTTCTAGTTAAAGTCATTGTTTCTCATAAGTCTTAATTAAATTCTCCTCTAGGATACCATTTTATGTTATATATAATGTTTTAAAGTTCATATATAATTTTGCCACAAATACAGTGGAACAAAATTTGACAAACTGTAGTTTTGCCTCAGAGTTGAGGTTCCTGTTACTTATATGTACTGCTGTCTTATCCACAATGTGTTCAAAGCAGGATAAAAATGCATCTTTTCAGTCAGTTTGCTTCAGACTCATAGTAGCGAGTCTGTGTCTCTTCCATTCAAGAAGGGATGCTATGATATCACTTTGTCTTATATTAGAAGAAAAAATGAGCTCTGGAATGCAATGTTGTTACACCAAACTGAAGTTTGTTGAGCAGAGGATCTGCTGGTAACAATGTAAACATAGCTTCACAATGGTGTTATGAAATCAAGTGAATCTAGACAATGGATGTGTTTCATAAACATGGTATGCAACTGAATCTGTTTTTTCTGCAGTCCAAGTTATGTACCAGAGACTGATACAGTCATAAAGGGAGTTGTACTCAGTGGAGTTGAAACATACACAGCTACATGCTGGAGTAGCCTAGACACACAAGTGGTACAAAACAATAGGGCTCCACAGTACAACTCCTAATTTACAAACCTATGATTCATAGACTACATGTTGGAGTACTGCTTTGGATTTACCTGGGGTTGATTTCAGTTATTCCATGTTAAAGTCTGCTCCCGTTGGACAAAGTCCTAGTTCTTCTCAGCATATCATAGCTAAAACACAATGTAATTTCTTGGAATTACAGTCCACCAATACAAATACAGTATAAAATTCACTGGTGTTTACAGCACATGCAAGCACATTGGCACAACAAAATGACCCCTCCACACACACAGACACACTTGCACACATAGTGAAACAGCCAGCAGTGAGTAGCACTTAACTAGATTCCCTCATCACCATCTTATACAATTAAGTTATGCTCCATTGTCATGCCAAATAAGCCTATAACATTTATAAATCACTGTTTGGCATGACAGCAGAATACAGACTTGTGGGAAATAGCTATTGCTGAATACAGTATAATATATTTCAGAATGGGATTACAAAGTTGTAATCATGTACAATTATCAATGCTGTTAGACGCAGATATTGGACATTAACTTGCCTGCTACTCACCCTTACACTGTTTCGTTCTGAGATCAAGAATAACTTATTTTTGGGCTGGATTCAGTAACACTCTACATAAGCTGTAAATAAAGTACTCAGTTTAAATTCTCAAACTTAGTAACTCCACATGTGTGACTGAATGAGACTGTATATAACTAATCACTCTGTAAGGCATGACCCAAATATCCATGATTATAACTGAGGGTATAAGAGACTTAACAGTCAGAATATAATCCAGTTTACAGTCAGTGATTACCTTTTGCCTTCTGTTAGCTCCTTTTGCTGAACCATTTACAGCATAATATTTTGAATATTCTCTGCAGTAAATAGCCATATCAAAAAATGAATGCATTTCCCCTAATGATTTCTATTATCACCTTTGTTTATCCCCCACTCAGATCTATTAGCTTTCTTAGTTATATATTTCTACATCCAAAAAACTTAATTACTCCCTTTTTACTTTTAGCTGTATATTAAGTTACAGTTCATGTTTTAGCAACCAGATACTTAGGTGCTAGTTAGAGATTGTCTTTCTGCCCAAATTGTACGGAAGACTGAATATCATCACAGTAATTATACACATTAGGAATATTTTGAAATGATCTTTCATTGTCACAGGAAGTATTTTAACTTTAGTGTGCAGAAAAAGTATGCTTACATGGGAAGCATATACTGTCTGTTGCTCAAACACTAATATCAGTCTTAACAAAAGATGGCATTTGCATAACTCTGTTAGAGTCCCGATTGATGCATCATTTGAACAGCAAATGCAAATGCTACTTTGCAGACCAGTAAACTGTATGGTGTGCTATGGCCTGTGTGTGTTGCAATACATTATTGCATCCACTTCCTCTGAATTGTGGTAATGTATTGACGCAAGAGGGAATTGTGCTGTTATGTCCAAAAATGGTTCTAAGAACCAGTGTATTTACCCAATGAAGAAATGTATGTATCAGTAAATTAATAAACAAACAAACAACCAAATAAATAAATGTGTTGACCATTATGCTCATCCATGCAATTATCAGTTAAATCTGAACGTGCACTATCAGATAGTAGCATGATTATGTTACAAAGACATGCGTCTGGAGCATGTCTGCCTGGGCCTCCATTGAAAACTGGCTTCATTCCAAGTCAGATTTTAGCAGTAAACAAATTTTAAATAAATGAATACATGAATAAATAAATATGACTAGATGTACTCTCTAGAATGAGTGATACTAAAGGGGGCCTCAATACATGCATGTCTATATGTAAAATTCTTGTGAATATGGGGGAAACACATTTTCTGGTTAGTACAACAATTGATGAAAGAGAAATACAATCACCAGTGCAAAGTGTCAGCTAAAAATCTCGGAAATTTGCAATTAAGTCATACCTGAAAAGTTTCTCATGTTCACTTGCTAGACTCACAATCCCCATTCACCACAATACCAGTAATCCATTTTTCTTGTGAATTCTACAAATCTTAAAATAAAAATGTAAATAATAATAATTTTAGCCCCACACAATTATCACCTGACTGCTAACTGATATGTGCCATCACAATGAAGGACAATTGAGTACAGTGCAGCTTCAGATGTGTCCACTGATGCTATTTAGTACAGAAAAGCACAGCAGTCTAAAACTGTAAGACTATATGGAAAATAACAGGCAAATACCCTATCATAGCATATATATGAATGTTTTGAAATTGCCTGACAAATGTATATCAAGTATATTGCTTTACTACTGCATGATGATTTTTAACTAGATAACTAGTCATACTTTCCTATGGTGACATTTTTTTTACCTATCTAGTTATTGCATATCTCTCATTTTCTTTTCATCTTCAACCAACCTAAACAATATTTATTCCTGTCTGCTCATCCCGTCTTACATTTTATGCTTTTATAATGCTTCCCATTTCCTTCTCTGCCTTCTTGCTTCCTATGTACTCTTTATTTCATTATATACATTTCTGACCATTCCTTAGAATAATTTAGGATCATTGACTGATTTTGTTGATGTGTGTAGCCTTAACTCACATTATCTATCTATCTATCTATCTATCTATCTATCTATCTATCTATCTATCTATCTGTCTATCTATCTATACACATACACACACACACACACACACACACACACACACACACACACACACACACACACACACATATATATATATATAAATAGATATGGATATATTCTCGATATATTCTAAATGGCTGCAAACTTACAATTCATAGAAATTTTCTGCTCAGGTCTCCTCTGAAAATTTCCATTAGGTACAGCTTCCTATTGGAGTGTAAGCTGTGATACTGCAAGTCTCGACATTTGAAAAATCAATCTGTTTCTGCCGACAGCAGTAAATTTTGAACCTTTCATTCTTGCTGGTATACCTTTAAGACTTTTTTGTTTACCATTTACATTCATCCTCACCCCATTATATGAAGGGGTACACTCCCCCTCCAGAAATGCTACTTAAATATGTTAATTTTGATGTTTCTATATTGAACTTAAAGATATGCTGTTCTGAAGATCACACTTGTCCTTGGGGTACCACAACATATATACTACGACAGACTATTTAACCAATACAAAGCAGGGACAGATAGCTAGCTAGATAGGTAGATAAATGATGCATACATACATACCAGAGATATACATACATGCATGCATACAGGCAAAAAATAAACTATAGGGCAAAAAACAGTATATAATGAATTATTCTTAAAAGGTAATAAATCTGACAAGTTTTTAATTACCCTGTTGTATCACTGTTTTGATGATAAACTAATGAACACAAACATAATATTTCCCATTTGTGGTAATATTTACTTGCTTTGGCTTTGACTTCAAGATAAAGCATGTTAGTCATTGATAAACATGGTTTCTCGCAATCAGTAGAGAATTCTTGCTTTACTCTTCCATGGATTGCTTAAGTCCAAATCAGTGGGGCATCATTACTTAGCCATTACAGTAGGAAAGCATAGCAATCGCAAATTTCAGATTGCATCTGTGATGCCCCTACATTGGCCCAGTAATCAAGGATCTTCAGTCCTCACTACTGGCAAGAATGAGGGATGTAAACAATGGGAGGATGACAAGTACACATACAGTAAAGAGCAATTTCCCTTAAGAGCACACAGAGACCACAGTTAGTCTGGGACTGGTTTCTCCCTCTTTCTCTAGATCCCCAGTAAGACTTCCCACTGGCAAAGCTATAGGGTTGAGATCTCAGATGAGTGGTCAAGCCAAAACCTCCGTCACCCTCTCTGTCCAACCAATGCTTCGTGTCCCTGCCCAAGTTGCTGACAGACACACTTTGAGATTTGATTTATATAAACACACACACACACACACACACACACACACACACACACACACACACACACACACACACACCACACCTGGGAAAGGCGCAGGTTTACTAGCTATGCCTCCTTTTGCCCAGACTATAAGGTAGTTCCAGCTATCACCAACCACTCTTGTCAGGTACTCTAGGCCCTTAACAAAGGGTGTCTAATCCTACTATGTAATGTTACTAATAATCCAAATGGTAGTTTTGACCAAGCACCAGGCTATTATGAGTAGCCTGCACAGTGCCACCAAATACATATGCAAGTACTCTAGGAGCTTAAATATGTATCACAAATATCAGCCACAAAGATAGATTTAAATATATTTAATAATAAATAATAAAAGAACTAGACAATACTCAGAAAACAAACACAGTAACCAGAGATCAAAATCACAGGAGATATTTTAAAACAACATTGAGGACAGTCTCAAATAAATATAGAAATCATCTAAACTAATCTTTACTATATTCCTATCTATATCTAAAAGAGATGCTATGCCCTAAATCCTACTTACAGCAAATGCAGATGGTGGTGATGATTAGTGGATGTTTCCAGGTCAAAGGCAAAATACAAAATGCACAGTCTCTCTGTGACAGAGTTCCCAAATTAATATCAAACATTACTGCTGGGGCAGCTTTGATGACATCACTCTGTGTCACCTGATTTCAACTCCCAGGCTAAACAGATACTAACATAGTTTAACATCTTTCTGTTACAAATACATATCTCTCAGAAGTTTGCAGGTCTTGAAAGTCATAAAACAATAAAACAATTTTTACATTTTAAACCTAGTAATTACTTGTCTTTCAAGAAAATACAAAAACTCCTAGATATAGACATTATGTCTGCTACTGAACTGAAACTGAGAGATAACATCTTTTGTTTAAAGCACAGCTATAACATAGCTTAACCTCAACTATTTTTAAGTTTTTCAGGTTCATATTCTATGTTCCAACAGAGTACACTGTGGATACAGCTTAGCTCAGTACATAACATACACTTCTGTATAAATCATGTTAATATTCATAAATGACATAGAATTATTTACAAAATTCCAGATAGCTGGGCTGGCAGTGTCATATCCCCCCCGAAAACTCAAGCTAGTTTTTCAAGTGACCCTTGAGAAACATTGCTTGAGATGGTCGAACCTATCTGGGAATACCTTACCCCATTCCCTCTCTTGACAGCCCATCCCTGTTTGCATTGCTATCCCCACTGCAGTGCTGCACTGTCATATCATGTGCTTGCAACCCTAGGCTCCAGCTTAGTAACTTGGCATTTTGCTGGCTGGATCAATGTAACCATGTTAAGAGGTTGTGATCTGTAACTACAGTAAATTTCCTTCCATACAGATAAGGCTGAAGTTTCTGCAGTGCTCACTCTATGGCCAGGCATTCCTTTTCTACAGCTGCATAGCATTCTGCTCTCTTTTACCCATGACTGCCCTAAATCATATCGTTTAACTTCTGTACCCTATTCTCTCCCTAACAGTTTTCCATCCTCAACTGCCTCAGCTTACTTGGCCCCTGCCCACCAAAGACCTGCAGACTAGCATCCTCACGAACTCTGGTTAAGAGATACATCATAACCAGAAAAAAAATGAAAAGAAAGTGTATGTGTTACAACTTTCTACTTTACTACTGTAAGGGTAGTACACATTTGATTGGGCCAGTGCTGAGCCCTCCTCTATCTCTCTCTACTAAAAAGCCCTCCCTCCACTCTTCCTGCCCTTCCAGTCCAGAATTCCCTGCTAAAATCCCAACAATTGACTAAACAAAAAGAAATAATTTAAAAGATAGAACTGACAAGTTACACACTTACCTTACAATCTTTAGCCTGGGGTTTAGGCACCACTCCATTCACGCCATTCCCTGCCCCCAAGTCTCATCTGCCCCCACTACATCTAAATTTATTCTAAGCTAAAACCACTCCCATAACTATCAACCAATTAGGCCACACCTATGTGATTCCCCTCCCCCATATCCCCTCCTCTCTTCCTAGCACACTTCTAAACCAATCATGCTATTACCTAACATGATTACACTCCTTACCTGCATACTTCTTGCTTACTTTACATCCTACCAGGACTTTGCAGTAATAACTCCCAACCATTTTCACTGCACCCTCTCATCACCTTCCCTCAAACACCCACTCTATAACTACATCTCCTCTACCACCAAAAACCTCTTCCCAGTATACCCACTCAATTACCAAACACCTACCACATTTAAACAAAAAAAATCCCTAAAATATGACAGGTTTTTTACTACGTATATAAAACATATCTTTAATACCCTCTCTAAACTAGACCTCAGTGGAGAGATCCACCCTAATCTTGGTCCCTCCATCACTAACCCAACCTCAAACTCTCTTCCAAAGAACTCCCCCATCTTTCAAATAAATTCAAAGACCTACATGCCAACATAAACTTGTACTCCCCTGATATTCTCATCCTATCTGAAACCTGGCTCAAACCTCGTATCAAAAGTGAAGAAATACTCCCATCTGGTTATAACATCCTTCGCATAAACATACTATCCAGAAAAGGAAGTGGTGTAGCACTGATGTTTAAACACCACCTCAATACCCAAAATCTCAACATATCTGCTCCCCAGTTTGGCAATGAAGAAATCCTACATGACAATCTCAAACTATACCCAAAGAAAAAAAGCAATGTCATAGGGTGCTATTTTCCACCAGGCCAACATATACCACTCCTAGAAAACCTCCTGAGCTGGGCCAGTCATTCTCTACCCCATGAAACTATCATCCTCTGTGACTTTAATATCAGCTGGCTATCATGTGATAACAATCACCCAGCCCTCCACCTTAATCTCCATGGGTTCTCTCAAGTAATACAATCCCCTACCTGGATCAATAAAAACCCTAACAATCATACCATTCTTGAATGGATCTTAGTTAACAAAGATCCTTACTCATACCTAGCAGGCTGTCTACCTGACTGCCTCAGTTGCCATTCGACAACATTCCTACTAAGACACTATGTAAACAGTGTCAAGCCCATTATCCACAGACAAATCTGAAACAAAACTAATTTCAACCTCCATTCTTTATCTCATCCCTCCCAAACGTTAACTGGTCTTCAATAAAATACTTCAGTCTAGATGAAGCTGTCCACGTATCCCATTATTAACAGACAAATCTGAAACAAAACTAATTTCAACCCCCATGCTTTATCTCCTCCCTCCAAAACGTTAACTGGTCTTCAATAAAATACTTCAATCTAGACAAAGCCATCCACTTCTTCAACAGCACCTTTCTCAACATCCTAAACACCAGGGGTTAAGAAACACCAAAGTCAGAACTAAGAGCTCCCCCTGGTTACAAAAATGCACCAGGGTTCTAATCAAAATCAGAGATTAGGCCTGGGAACACTGGCGCCTAACAAAAAAACCCTCAGATAGCCACTCCTTCCTTGAACTGCACAATAAGGTCAAAAAGCAAATAAAAACAGATAAATACCTTTACCTTCAGTCCAACCTAAGCTTTTCCCACCACAACCATAAGCAATTCTGGTCCACAATTAACTCCATCATCCACCCAGAGAAAGTATAACCTCCCCTGCCGTCCATCCCCCCTCCTCCAGCAGTGTTGCAGATTCCTTCAACAAACACTTCACTGAAACCATACTATCCCTAGCCAAACAACACTTCCCTACATCAGCTCCCCCTACTCCTAACACTAATCCTCCACCCCCTGCTTTCTTCTTCTCCTCAATACCCACCTCCTACATAAGAAAACTCCTGCCAAAACTTAAACCCACTAAATTTGCATCTGACATCCTCCCCTCAGAATACCTAAAAATAGCAGCTGATGGCCTAGCTTATCCGATTTCCATATTAATCAATCACTCCATATCAGAAAACTATGTACCCTCTCTATGGAAAATATCACACAACATTCCCTTCCACAAAGGTAGTCCTTCCACTGACCTTTCCAATTACCACCCCATCGCCATCCTTTCCCCTCCCACCAAAATACTTGAAAATGTATTAACTCCCAGGTCTCAAACTACTTCCTAGCTAATAATCTCCTCTCCAATACCCAACATGACTTCAGGCCATATCACAGCACTACTACCGCCTTGCTCTCTTCCACAAACATTATCCTTCATCATCATAAACATAATGGCCTTTTCTCCACTGCTATATTTCTGGATCTATCTATGGCTTTTGACATGGTATCACACAAACTACTACTCTCTGTTCTCTCCAGCCTATCCTTTTCCCAGTCAGCCACCAACTTGTTCCACAGCTATCTAAATGGCCACCAGCAGTCAGTTGTCTGGGATAATAACCTATCTCTTTGCCTTCCTGTTACTCTAGGTGTCCCCCAAGGTTCCATCCTCAGCCCCCTACTATTCTTCCTTTTCACCAACAACCTACATACCACCCCAAGCAAACCTACATACCACCACCAAGCATGCTTCTCTCATACAGTATGCAGATGACTCCACCCCTCATCTGCTCTGCCCCCACTTTGCCAGAACTCTAGCAGAACACACAGGAATCGTTCTCATCTGTAGAAAGCTGGCTATCCAATGCCCAGCTCCTACTCAATCCTAGTAAGACCAACCTCCTTATCTTCCAACCCTTCAAATCTATTCAAGACTCTGCCCACTTCAATATCCTTGCCAAAGACAATATCACCATCTCACCATCAGATCAACCCAAACTACTCAGTGTGGGGATTGACAACAATTTCAGATTTGACACACAGATATCTCTTACATTTAAAAAAGTTCACAAAAACTTGGTGCATTATGTAGAAACAGACAATACCTCAACAATATGGCTAGAACCTTTATTGCCAATTCCCAAGTAATCTCCATCTTACTCTATGCATCTTCTATACTTTCGAACCTTAGACAGTTAGACCAAAACAAGCTTGAGGCCTGCTACAATAAAACTGTAAAATTTGCCACTGATGCATCCTACCACAGCCACCATTGTATCGCTCTTAGGAAACTAGACTGGCTTGAACTCCCACAACTTCTTCACCTGAATCAACTCTCCTTTGCAAACAAACTTGCAAACCATCCTCTCAAAATCCCATTACTCCAAACACTTTTCCAAACCTACCATTCCTCTAGAACACTACACTCCAGCAACAAAAATCTACTCCCTATTACCAAAGCCAGAAACTCAGCAGGAGATGCTCTATTTTCTTGTGTCATATCCAAACTTTGGAACAACCTTCCCCCCTCTAAAACTACTCTACCTTCCCACAGTCACTTCAAGACTGCACTTAAATCTCACCCAAAAATGCACTGGCTTTGTCCTTGTTCCAATTCCGACTAGAAATCCCTACATCTTCATCCCTCCTGCACTCAAACTCTTTTCCCAACTTTGTATAAATTAACTAGCTGATACTATAATGCTGACCTTAAGTTAGATAATGCTACTTCGTTTAAGTTAGATAATGATAGTCTACTTTTACTATGTAACCATTGTTGATTTTATTACTTTCATTTATTGCCTATTACTGTAAAAGTGCCAACTGTTCTGCTTTTGCTGTATGTCATCATCTTTATTATTTTTTTCAAATTTTTTTTAATTTTCCAAATAATATAATGTTTAACAATACAATCATCAATAAACAAGTATTATAAACCTTTATATACACTATACAATTAACCTGAACAAAGGAGGGGAAAATTAATAAAATATATGAAATTAGTAAAGAAAATTTATAATATTCAATTAATAAAGTATAAAGTTACACATTAATTATTTAAGGTTCATTTTTAATGTCTCAATAAGAGTTAACATTTTTTCCAAGGATTATTTGTCCATGTTTTAGGTGAAATTCTTGATTCCTTCACCTTGATTTCTAATGTCGCTGTTTCTTCCATCAGTCTCAAGAATTCTTCCAGAGTAGGTTCTTGTGAAGACTTCCACTCTCTAGTTATACATTTCCTTGCCACAGCTAGTATGGACCAAAGTAGGTATAGATCTTTTTTATTCATTCCAATAGCATCATTAACATTTAAGAGGACTAAAGATTTGGTTAAAATAAAGGTATCTGTGAATATAGCTTGGAGAGAAATAGTAATTTCTTCCCCGAATTTTTTATATTAATACAATCAAAAAATATATGAGACCAATCAGCTTTACAGTTAACTGCTATTGTATCAATATTGTTTAAAACTGTACTTGTTTAAAATGTACTACTGGAGCTTTTCTCCTCAGGTCTCCACTGAAAATGGGCCACAAGACTAGTTGGATAAACCCGGTTAACAAATGTCAATAAATAATATAAATATGCAGTTTAAAGAACATCTCCAGCAAATGGATTTATCAAGTGAATTGAATTTAGCTAGTTTATCAGGTGTAATAAATGCCCTGTGAATATATTTCCATGTAAATACTTTCCATACTTGTAAATTAAATGTTACGTTAACAGAACATAAAAGATTTGTTTTACTCTCAATTGATAAATTAGTGTGACATCCTTTTGCTATGAAATTCCAATATCTTGCATTAGGGTTAGTTTTGTATGTTCTCGATATTTTGTATAATTTTGAAATTAGATTTATTCAATTATAATTGTCGTAAATAACTTCAGATATTAGACTTATCGAATTTGGACTAGTTTTATAAGGAGAATTAATAATTTTACTACTAAGATCCTTAACATATGATAATATGCTTTGTAGTATCAACCAATCTGCTGATGGAATGTCATATTTATTCTGAATTTGTTGAATGTCTAATACTACTTGAGTTTTTATACAATGTTAGCAACAAGTGAAGTTGTTCCCCTCCCATCTAGTTAAAATAACATTATAAAGTTTATTGAAGAAATTCTTTGTAGAGCTAAAGGGTATTATCAAGTCTAGCGAAATCTTAATATCCATGTTAGTATATATAAATCTTCTGAATAAATTGTAAATATTATTTATATAATTTAAGTTTGTTGGTTTTGTTGTATTATATTGAATATTAACAATCAATATGTGTCACATCCTATTATTTTGTTCACTTAATATACAATTTTTAATTATTTTATTTTCATTTAGAAAAATAATAGTGTGCAATATTTTCCATGTTGAAGAATAATTAGGATCTATTTAATTAATGATAGTTCTTAATATGGAAGCTTTTATCTATGATTCTAGATCTGGAAGTTTAATTCCACCCATTTCCCAAGATCTAATATGATGTGTATAGGCTATTCTATTTCTTTTTGGATACCAAAGTAAATTTAATAGAATTTCATTTATTTCAAGATTTTCTTGTTAGGTACTACAGGAATAGCTTGTGCAATGTAATTAATTTTTAGAAGTATTGTCATTTTTATTATTTGCAATCTGTCTTCAAATCTCAAGAACATTTTATTCCAGCTTACTATTATCATTTTTATTTTATTAATTATGTTGCTATAATTTGTGGCTAATGTAGATTCCAAATTATCACATCATGTTTTTCCTAAATATTTTATTATGGGAACTTGTTTTCCTGTCACACAATTTGTAGTTAAGGTAAATTCTCTCTTTTTATTCAAATGTATATAATTAGATTTTCCCTTGTTAAATCTAAGGCCAGAAATATGATAAAACCTTTCCACTATTTCATCTAGTTTTTGTACTGATTTCTCTGAGACAGTGTGAGTAAAACATCATCAGCAAATAACATAATTTTTGAATTGAGTTGACCATATACATCTATGCCTGATATATTAGAGTTGTGGTGTACTAATGAGGCAAATAATTCAATTCCTAAGGCAAAAGAAGATGGGAGACATCAGACATCCCTGCTTTGACCTTTGGTTATTTCAATAGCCTTCGAGGTGAATGGCCCATGTTTTACATAAGCCAAATTGTTTTATAAATATTCTTTATTAGCATAATAAAATTATAATTCTATATCAAAGCTACTATTAGATCTTCTTGGTTGTTTCTGTTTAGAAAATCTATGAGTGTTAGAATTCTTTGTATATTGTCATCTGTGTGTCTTTTATAAATGAATCATGTTTGATCCTCATTTATTATGTGTGTCAATGATTTTTTAATTCTACTAATATTGACATGAAGATTTTATAATCATTGTTAAGTAAAGATATTGGCCTATAAGCTTTACACTGTAAAGGGTCTTTGTTTTCTTTTATAATTGGTATAATTAAGGAGTATCTCCATGAAATTGGAGTTGTGTTTTGTGCTAAAATTTCATTCAAAGTTTTATGAAACAATGATATCACTGAAGATGGCAATATCTTATGCAATTCATTAAGTATTCCATCAATTCCCAGTGTTTTATTACTTTTACTTTCCTTGATTTTTTGAGTAATTTCTTTTAGAGTTATTTGTTTTTGAATGTGTAACTTTAACTTTTCTTATATCACCTTTACCTTTACTAATTTCAGGTCTAAGTTTGATGTATTAGTTATATGTGAAGTATCATTATAATGGTCAGAGAAATAATGTTTAAATGCATCTAGTATATCATTTATACCCAAAACCTTTTTGTTTTTTCCTTCCTTCATGTATAATACTTGTAATATTATTTTCAATCAATTTTTTTTAATCTTATTGCTAAATTATGCATATGTTTGAGTGATACTGCATAGGAACTAAGTTTTAACCTTTCTATGGCTATATTAGTTTTGTGAGTTAGGATTTCATTATATCTTTTGTTTAAGTTTTCCAATGCTTTTTTATGATTATTTTGTGTGTAAGTAGATGAATTAATAGTGAAATCTGTAATTTGTTTTTGGATGTTACATAATTCTGATTCCCACTCTTTTAGCTTGTTTTTAAACCATGAAAGAATTGTTTCCATTTAGATAGGCTTTCAAGGTATCCCAAAGATTAATTACATTTATTTCAGTAGTGTAGTTTACATCTAAAAATAATTGTACTTCTGAATCTAACCAAGATTTAAATTGCTTTAATTTTGGAATGTAAGCTGGAATTCTTGACATAAAAATTAATTTCTTATAATCTTTATGTATTTTGAGAATTAATGAATTATGGTTTGAAAAGGGATAAGGCAAGGGATTATGGAAAATTTTATTATTTTTTAATTTAGCTCTTGAGATATGAAGATTTTATCAATTCTTTTATGTGTCCCAAATCTGTGGTCTTGGTGTGAAAATAATAATGTATTGTTCTCCTTATAACTAAATGTATCAATTAGATTTAAACTTTCTTCCCATTTCTTAAGTAGCTTACCTATAGAACTTACACATAAATTTATTTTGCTTGTGGTCTCTGATTTATCCAATATTCAATTAAAGTCACCTCCCAAAATCAAATTTCCTTTATATACTCTAGTTATTAGATCCATGTGATTTCTTATTGTCCCAACCCCAATACCTGGAAACTAATATATATTTACTAATGTCCAGAGTCTATTGTTATATTTTACTTTTGCTATGGCTAGGAGTCCTTCTTTATCTTCATATTTGTAAATGATTTGAGGAATAGTGACATTTTTTCCATACAATTAAAGTTCTCCTCGTCTTTTTCTTATATGAAGAGTGAGATAAGATATATTCATTAGGATTCCAGCTAAAGATATCATTTGTTTTGAACTGAGTCTCTTGAAGGAATACTACCTGTACTTTATTCAATTTCATATTTCTTAATAAATTAGATCTTTTCCTTGGATTGTTTAAACTGTTAGTGTTTAAGGATAAAATAGTCAAGTCCATTCTCAGTATTTAACTTTACATCATATCTGTTTTGTATTATATTTTGTAATACCATACCAAATGTAAAATGTGTTAATAATTCTCATTGTAGTCAATATTTTAATTTTGGTCAAATAACTTAAAGTTTAGTTCAGGCCAAAAAAAAAAAAAAAAAGAAAAATGCCAAAATTACTTGTATAACAAGAAGTATATAAATATTTTTGTAAACCCTCTAATGTACATGAAGTGAAATGCACTTCCAATCTGCTAGATGAGAAGAAATCTAACAGCTTGCCTACCATAACTTCCCTCATGAAAAAAGAAAGAAAGAAAACCTAACCCCTTTTGAGCTCCAGTACACCTTTTCTCTTATCTTGGAGATTTAAAAATATTAGTTATTATTTTCCCTATATAACTATTAATAATTAATTAACATAATGTATGGAAATAAGTATTAATTTGGTAATACAATTTAATTTTAGATTAGATTAGACTTCTTTTTCAGAATATAATCATCCTATCATGCATTACTTAAACATTCATAAAGTAAAATCTTATTTATAACACAATAAATGTTGCTTAACATTAGTTCTCTTTAGCCTGAGAGTACTATATATACATAGTAATAGTCTCCAATATTCTGACATGACCAATATACTAACGATTATATCAGATAAACACTCTCCTACATACTAAAAATATATTATAACTGAGTGAAGTAGATTTAGAAATGTATCAATAAGTGAAGATAAATACAGACAAGTCTATTCAGAGCACTTGAATTATACTACAAAAACTATGTAGTCCATAGAATGAACCCTTAGAGTTGTGTTCACTAGAGATGAAAATGTAAATATGTTTGAGTGAACAATACATGTCATAAATATCCACGTATCACTCACATGCTTTCAATTAGACACAGATGAAAGCATAACTGGATTCAGTTTATTTTATGTCTACCCATGAATGTAGTTGTGACAAATTAAAAGAAAAAATGAAGAAAGACAACATTATACCATAGTGATCACTCACTGATGATGAAACAGAAGCAATTTGCCCTGATAAGTGGCCATATGGGTGAGCAATTTATAAACATAATACTAATGCATAGTTATAATATCAATTCATATTATGAGAATATCATCACAGCATATTGAACAAAATGCTAGTCAAGACAGAGCATTACTGCAGCTGTTCTGCACAGCCACAGTTTCTTAGGACCTTTATAATAGAGTGTTTATCAAAGACTGTGTCGTGCAGCAAGATACAAGAGTAGGCAGACTCCCTTCTTTGTTATTAAATTGTTAAAAGTAATGACTCTCTAAGAAATACAAAACCTATTAAACTGAACAGTGCCTTAAGAAGTCTCTCTATCTCTTATCTATTTAATTAGTTTTCTACTTGAATGTCTCATCAAGAATTACAATTTACAAATCTGTCTTATTTTACTACTTGAAGCAATAGCAAAATCAGACCATGAAGACATTTTCTCATGGGCCCTTTACTTTAAAGAAATAAAGATGCAATTCCAAGGTGAACTCATTTTACCAACCATCTCACTAAGAAACTGATAACCTTATTATTTAAACAGTTGTCAATATTCAGTAAAAATATCAGCTGCATAATAGTCAGCTATACAACTAATGTCTGAAGGATTAAAGGTCGTATATGTTATGTCCCTGCCTTAACCAGGTGTGTAGCATACAGAATATCATTTAGGATTTGCATTTCATAGGAACCCATGTATGTAAATGTGTAATTCAAACAATTCTTGGTAGAATGAATGACATCTAAACTACTTTATTATGTTAATTTATGTGCAATTTTACTATAGGTTTCCCAGTACTTCCCCATCATCAAGGCAACTCCCACAATACATCAACAGGCACTCGCAAGACTGTCTGAGATGCCAATTTTATGAGTTATAGAACCATGGCTTAAAGTTTTGCTGGGAATAAATCAACTGTTCATCATAGAAAATAAATACACATGCCCACACAATTTAGTAGTGCAGTTAAATAACTACTTGCATGTTGGTGTAAGAATTTTGGCTAATTACCAGCATCTTTGCCACTTTACTGAAAGTTGAACCCCACTTACCAAAGATTAGAAAGCACTAAAGGGTGAGGAGAGTAATCAGTAATTTACTGTATTTACTATTTATTTGGTTACAACTTAATCAATTTAATTGAACATGTCTAGGCAGTGTGAGCAGAGGAAAATAACAACACTGCACAGTACAGGGTTTACTATGTTATCAAATAAAGCAGTGTGCACATTGTATTCAAATAAGCAGGAGCTATAAGTACAAAGTAATAAGTCCCTTTGTAGCTTCTGAAATTAGATGATTTCTGTTACCAGGTTAATGAAGTATTCAGTATAATATGTCTAAAACATGTCTTAATTTTACTTATTATGTGCAGAGAAGTATGTCACAACTGCAGCTGATGTGTGCATCTCACACACATATTTTCCTATTTACACTTACAACACTGTAACAGATGCTTACAAAACTATCAGACATGTAATTTTATTGGATCAACATAGCACAGTGTATTTTATAGCCTAGGCAGGAATAATTCAGAATTAAGAAAGGACTGTGTTTACTTCAAGTGTAACAATGTAGTCTGTAATGTTTCTATTACTTTTTCAATTGGGTGTTATTCAATGTTACTGTAAATTCTTCTTTTTTGTGTTACCTACATGAAAAACAGATACTCTGTCACTGATTTCACACCTATTCTTTTTATTTATTTAAAAGAAGTCAGGGTTTGAAGATTTTAATAATACAAAGACCATGTTAAATGAGCTTAAAACATAATGCTTGTGCAACTGATATCACACTACAAGCGCTACCTTAACAACAGACAAGCAGGGGATTCCTTAACTGACTATTTCCACCTTAAATCTTTCATAGCAGACAAGGGAAGCTCTAACTAGTGCAGGAGAATGTTTCAAATAACAGCAGTCAGAACCCAGTAACGGAACTCTGTTTATTGTGACTGTAACTGTTTTTTCCACATTTAAAAATATGGATATCTATGTTACTTTTAAAATGGGAATTTGAAGTGTAGTGAAGTCAGTAAGGCACAGAAACTATGATTAAAAAAATTCAATTCCTATTATGCAACAATGAGGTGAACTAAATATACTATTAATAAAAAGGAAGATGAGAAAAAACATTTGTGCATATGTTGTCTCTGTTCTTCCTTTACATATAACTAATTATAGTAAAGTGAAAGATAACATTTGAATCTGGTATTCCTCATTGCCTATGAATGAGATGTAACTATATTTTTAGAAGTCACTCTACGTTATAAAACCATTTAAAATTAACAGACACAGCCACTAGACTTGTGATGAGTATGATGCATGAAGTGTAAGTTTAAGAAAAAGTATAAATGTCTCAGAGTATAATAGGCAATATAATAGATAAAATACATACATTTTGAGGTAAAGTCCAGAAGTCTATATCTTTGTTGATTCTTTGAGAGATTTGGAAGACTGTGTAGTTTTAGAATCAGTTCTTTGTTTCTTTTTCCTTACATCAGACCAAGTATTTTTTTCTGGAGATCTTTTCAAGTTGGTGGAAAGAGTCCAGTCCATTTCTTCAGGAATTGTGATGATATTATTATTATTATTATTGATGAAGGTAGAAGCTTCTTCAATGTTGTTAAAGGTTCTCAAGTCATTTGAATAGAAACTTCTGATTCTAGCAGGATATACCATCTGCGCTTTTACTTTATTTTGTTTGAGAAGTTTCACTAATGCACAAGTTTTTTTTTCCTAGTTTCTAACACCTTTGCAGAATAATCATTGCCATATCTGATCTGACTCTGTTTATATGTTATGGGACTTTTTCTCCAGGCTGTTTTTAAAATGAGCTCTTTATCCAAGAAGGACAGGAACTTTACCACAATTGATCTTGGTGGTGCATTAGGTGAAGAGGGTATAGATTTTCCTATGGCTCGGTGAGCTCTTTCTATTACATTTGATAATCCCTCTTTTAAATCAAGCACTTCAAGAAGCCAGGAATTCAAAAAGGTGATGATGTCTTCTCCCTCAGTTTTTTCTGGAAGGCCAAATATTCTTATATTAGTTCTCCTCTCCCTGTTCCCTAAATCATCTACTTTATTAAGTAGCCAGTTATTTTGGTGAAGTAAGAATTCTGTCTGATTTTCCTCTTCTATGATTCTTCCATCTATGTCATTTAGTGATGTCTCCATATCAAGTAATTTACTTTGTTGTTGTTGCAATATTTCTTTTAGTACATCTGTTAACTTTTGGCAGTTTTCCTTGAGACTTTCCAAATTATCAGTGAATCTGTCCATTTTCAATGACAGTTCATGTAATGTGGAAGACATTAGTTGTATCTCCTTCTTCAGAGTGGTTTCTGAGTGAAAATTCTTTAAACTGGCCATTACCAAACAGCTGTGTTGTTCTCCAGAATATTTTGACAGGAAAAACTCAATAATATTTCTTGCAATTTGGTAGAGTTGTAGTTCTTAAGTTCCTTAATATTTTTTTTCTATTTCTGGTTAATGAAAAAAAATGTTTCCCTGTTTTCTAGTACTATTTTGTGGAGCTCTAAAAAATGCTGCTTATCTGTTTGCCATCTAGGCTCTGCCATCATCTTTATTATTGTAATCTCAATTACTCGTGTGCAATCTGTGAACGTTTTCTCCCTGGGCCTCCGCTGAAAAAAAAAAGAGGTACTTATGTATTATCGCAACCACATTTGGAGCAGGAGAAGCAACTCATTTCCAAGGGCTTCTCCTGCCCAACTTACTTGGGAAGTGTGGGTATGTGTGTGTGTGTGTTGACAAGTGTGCAGAGGTGGTACAGATAATGGGTGAGAAATATGAGAAGGACTTCGGACTTTTGAAGCAGGTAAAATGTCTCATTTCCAAGCCGTTGTCCTGCCAAACAAGTGTGTGTCTTCACAACTGCATTTCCGAACTTTGGAAAACCGAGATTGACTTAATAATAAACTGCACAAGTGAATTAACTGAAGATCAAGAATGGTACAAAGTACTATTTAGCTGAGGATGAAAACAGCTAAGAAAGATACGTTTACTTTCATTTTCTTTGTAAATGTACAGGTCTGAATACCTTGCAAGTAAGCATGACATTGTAATGGTGAAAGGTTAACCCCATTGTCTTTAAGGCTAATCTGGAGTTCATGGCTGTATTATACTTTTGGAAAGGCTATTGCTATAGTTATATGTAACAAATTTCCTTCACAAATCGGTAGGATACATATTACATCCTGTGGTGATGTACAGGTAATTCCCAGTGAAAAACGAGACAGTTAATGGTAAAGGTCTCTATTCATTTACACTTGGTAAGCACAATATGTTCTCTGGAAAGTGACTGTCATGAAGACAGTTCAGTGACACACACTTCCAAAGTGACTTTGACAACAGTTTTTTGGCAGCACAATGGCTTGGAACTGAGATGGTTGTGTTGCTGTGAATGTGGTTGCGATAATATGTAAGTACCAAAAAACCTGTGTCCAGTCAGAATTTCCCAGTAAACAAATGTAAATAAATAAATAAATAAATCGATTTGATATTATGAATATTAGAGGGGAGTTTCTCCAAGCATGGAACTAATTTCCCACTAATATTCATAATATCAAACAAATAAACAGCTTCAAAAAGAAATGAAAAACTTCCTTGCAAGATCTAGATTATGAACATGCCAGAAACCAACCTATTCCCTGCCTGCTCTCTATCTCTCTTTATGCTATAATCTTATCTCTCCTATGCATGTAGACTAAAAGACCACTAGTAGGCCATTGAGAAGCATTCAGTAACATTTTTGTATATATGTATCGGGTCTATATGATGCTATCGAATGGACTAAATAGCGAATGCTATTTATCGATCCGATACTGTCAAAATGGCAACATAGTGAAGTCACAGAACATTGAATTTTTTCTCAGGGGAAAACATTTGGTGGGCCGCCTTCGGGACTTTGCCATTTCCTCCACTATGATGTGATCTTGGAGCTGGTATATTTAAGAAAGGGGGTGTATGGGGGGCACAGCCCCCCTCATGGGGTTGTGTGGGAGTGACTAAATTTGTGTTTAGGTTTATTTATTTAATTTTTTTTACGGAGCAGCAAATTTTTTCCCTGGGAAAAAATTTGCTGTGCCGTTTGTTCGATATTTTGTTGTTTCGATATTATCGGTACGATGAAATAGCTTTCACTATTTACATGGTACGATAATATGATATAGACATTATGTATCTTATGTATTTAGCTCTTAGAGATATAGATAGTATAACCTCCAGTAGGTCAATGACAAACTATCAGCAGCCTATTGTATACACATTTCATGTAACAAGGATATTAACATTTATGCTATAGACCTATATTGGTAATTCAATTTCAGTCTGTCTTGCTCTTTATAACCTGTATGTTTATCTTCTCTATGTTCTTTAGAACCAGTCTGTTTATCTTATATAAACTTGTTATGCAATTGTTAAACCTACTTCATACAGCTTTGATTGTTTTTTTTTGTATCTGTTATATTTAATTTGTACTGTTTTGTACTTGCTTTGTCTTTAGTATAGTTGGAGCTTTTCTTCTTGGGTCTCCATTGAAAATGGGCTTTTGGCTCAATGACAAATAAATGCATAAGAAAGAAAGAAAGATAGGAAGGAAGGAAGAAGGAGAGAAAGAAAGAAAGAAAGAGAGAAAGAGAGAAATATTTGGTCCAATTGGCCATGCAACTTTATTCTGTTGTCGTCACTCATCAATGGTGTGGTGACCCTGCAAAGTCAGGAAATTGTATGGACAATTGTACATTTAGGTTGTGAATAAGAGGAAAGCTGTGGTGTTCTCCCATACTCCTCCTGCAAATTCCTGCATTCTTTCTCTTGTATCCTACACTGTGTTTGCCAACCCCATTTTCACTACTGTCCTAGCTATCCCTTTATCACATGTTAAATATGGTCAAAATAGATACACACACACAACACACATGGCCAGAAATGGCCCATGGAAAGACCTTCACTTTATGTCCTCGCATTTTTTACAAAGTTTTGCATAGCACAGCAATGCTGAGTAACAGAGAATACTGTTGATCTTCTTATTGCGAAAGCTGAAGATTTCAATCTAATCTGCAATGGCCTGGTTACTTTCACACAAATGTGCTGAAGTCTGCTGTGCTATGGGAATACAGAGTAAAGGTAGACTAAAGGCAGTACTGTGGAATGGTAACATTTCTTAGACTGGTCTATGCATTAACGTAGGAGTTCCTATTGGTATGTTGAGCTACCCTCTTTGTAGCCTGATGCTTTGCATAATGTCATGGGTTCAATTACAGCTGTATGTCAATTTATTACTTCATGACATTTCATATTCTTATCATACATTTAACTGCAAACTTCTGTGTTTCTGTCCATATACAGCATTTTCTTAATATACTATTTGAATCGTGGAGCAACACATCATTTTCAAATATATTGTAGCCACAAAAAGGAGACTTATTAAGCCACCCTAATCCTGGTTAGACATTCATGTTTATTGCACTCTCTCACCCCTTATTTGTACCTATAGTAAGCACTTTCTTGTACAGAACATGACAGATTAATGACTATTTAATAAGTAAGTGTAACACACCATACAGATGTTCCTACTTATCCTATAAACACATTGCTGCTTTTCCTGTCTGCATCTGTCTCTGTTTACCCCTTCTGTTTCAGTATGTTGTCCCTCTGCTTCAATTGTGTTATTTTAATGCTATCAAATAGTAATTCCTTGTGTGTTGATGAGCTAACGGTCACATGTGTAGGAAGATTCTTGAACATTTTCTTGGGTTTTAAGCCAGGCATTAAGTGTTACTGCCTGTTTCTGGTACACTAATTTGTGTGTACCTGTTGGCTACAGATTGTTATGACCCACCATTATCCTTATTCTGTCATAATCCCTGCCTCCGTCTCACCTTGTTGACTTATCATTTCTCTTCTGTATCATTATTCTTCCACCTCTGCATTTGCACAATGTCTGGTGCAGGGCAAGAAATGTAACTAAAGCTAAATGGAGGTACACAGTTTACGGCAAAATCTTGTGATTTTATTGCCTCCATCTAGACTGCTCTGTCCCAAGTCACGGCACTGTGGTAAACTATATTTCATCAGTTTAATGTACTTTTCAACATGCTGAAGAGTTGGATGCACAGATTACAGTGATCAGTAGGGTCATGAAGATGAATACATACATTTCTCAATCTGTTGTCAAATGTTAACTATAAGTGTGACTTCCTACATGGTGTGTTTAGATAATGCTCAGGTAAAAATGTTTTTCTTGGCATGCTGTAAATGTTCAAGTACAGATGGATGAAACATCATTTCAGAATGTATTGTCTGACCCCTGTGGATGTAAATGTTGACTGCAGCTTTACTTAACACCTCATTATCCTGTTGCTAAATTAATCTGCTCATTAGATATTGTGAAAAATGTGTTGTACAGATCATTCCACGAACGTGAGCACAGAGCAACACAGAGTACGCTAATTCCTATTTTAAGTTCAACACTTCAAGATATGATTACATATACGCTAACACTTTGCCATCAGCAGCACACCTCAGCTTAGCAGTGTTGCACTCAAAAAGTAAAATAAACAGAAAGAAAAACAAATAATTATTGCTTTAGGTATCACAATGTTTGTATGTCACTATTACTTTTGATTCTTTTGTCAGCAAGTGGTCTTGATTTCAGAATGATGTTAACTCACTTTATTCAGTCATTTAATGTATGTCTGCTTTATAGTGTTTACACTTGCAACTCTGTCGTGGGTATGATAAACCTATTCTCATAGCAATCCATAATCCAGAACAGCACTGTCATTCTGCAAAGCAATGTCCTGTGTATGTCATTTTGCAGTGCACTGTCCTATGTATGTCATTTTGCAGTGCACTGTCCTATGCATGTCATTCTGTAGAGCATTGTCCTATGTATGTCATTCTGCAGAGCACTGTCCCAGACATGACTGGCATGTTTGTCCTATCAATGCACATAGTGCAAGTATGAGACAATACAAGTGTGCAATCATCCCGACATGAAGTCACAGGAATGTTTGATTGGTAATCCACTGGTGTGCAGGAGTCAATGTGTATTTCTTCCCATAATGTAAAACATGTCAATGTCCCTTACATTAATGCAATATACATTAAGGACAGTATCTACATTTGAGTAGACAAGCATGTAATTACATGTGACAATCATAACAATGTTGTTTGTTGTACAACCTGTGAAGCAAATTACCATCTGTTCCTAACAATGTCCTTTCTCAGCTGTTAATGTCATTCCTCTCATTTGGCACGTGTAAGTAATATAGTGTTCTCTAGATTGTGTAATTTCATAGGTAGGAGGTTTGATGCCCAACATGAAAGACATATATAATATCTCTCTCTCTCTCTCTCTCTCTCTATATATATATATATATATATATATATATATATATATATATATATGGAGTACACCTAGATTACCACACTGTTTTTCCTTCTTCTCTGCTATTTATCTTACTCAATATTTAATTTACCTTTATTTCATAGTTTCAATCCATGACTATATGTTATTTTCCTCACTGTCTGTCTCCATTTCACCTTCTGTTACCAATCTATTGTAAATAATCATAATGTTCATCTCTAATTTTACTTCTGTTAATAATCTAGTATATGTAATCATAATGTTGTTGTATTTGATGCTGTTATATTATATATCCTGTATAATTGTAACATATTTCTTGTCTATATGTGTTAAACGTGGAGCTTTTCTCCCTGGGCCTCCGCTGAAAATGGATTCTTCTGGCCCAGTGGACTACCCCGGTAAT
Source organism: Protopterus annectens (assembly GCF_019279795.1). Taxonomy (NCBI): domain Eukaryota; kingdom Metazoa; phylum Chordata; order Ceratodontiformes; family Protopteridae; genus Protopterus; species Protopterus annectens. The sequence goes on along the minus strand of NC_056749.1, from coordinate 824,806,447 downwards.
CAAATGCAACAAATAAATAAATAAAATAAATAATATGGGATTGTATTTAACACTTGCTGTTGTATCCATTTTCCTTGAGAATAATATATTTATCTGTTTGCACTGCTCCCTTATTTCACTTTTTATAGAAACAACCTCTATGATATGGTCATCCTGACAAAAGTGCACTCTGTACCCTTAACAGTGAGATTTCTCCTGCAGAGCTTACAACTGATATATTGTCCTGTAGCTTGTGTAAACTAGATAGGCAGGGGGTTTGATGCCCAACATGGAAGATGTGCACTCTGCTCATGTGAGTGTGTGTGTGTGTGTGTGTGTGTGTGTGGGTGTGTTATGTGTGTGTGTGTGTGTGTGTGTGTGTGTGTGTGTGTGTGTGTGTGTGTGTGTGTGTGTGTGTGTGTGTGTGTGTGTGTGTGTGTGTGTGTGTGTGTGTGTGTGTGTGTGTGTGTGCACGCGCGTGTGGCAGACTGTGTAACACTTGGTGCTGTAGTCACTTCCCTTGAGAAGAATAAATGTACCTGTACAAAGTTCCTTTATCTAAATTTTACTGAAACGTCTTCTATGAAACACACTAATGAGGTCATCCTGACAGCAGTGCCCTGTCTAACCTTAAGATTCAGACTTTGCCTGTGGTGCTTTCAACTAAACAGTACTTTCTATGTTGTATAACTTGATAGGGAGGAGTTTCATTTCCCACATGGGTAACATATGCTTGTGTGTGTGTGTGTGTGTGTGTGTGTGTGTGTGTGTGTGTGTGTGTGTGTGTGTGTGTGTGTGTTTGTTTGTGGAGGTGTTTACAGTTCAGTGACCATGTGTTCAGTCAACTTTTCCAGTGTTTTAAACTGCTATGTTACTTCACCATCCCTTAATTCCACCTTTCACATCTACAACTTCTTTACAGCATAAGAGTGTAGCTATTCATACTGTTTGTACACTACTGAGAACAATTTTGTATACATTACAATCAAGAAAACATGGCTTTTTAGGCCATATCTGTCCACAACTGTCTAAATTAATGCTTTCAATAACATAGATTGAAAAACAAATATCTATTTAGAGGTAAAGTAATGCAAACATTTGCTAAGTGGGGTGGGGGGAGAACTTTTCCATTTTTTCCATTTTGTGGGGCAGCTATAAGAGCACACAGTTACAACATTATATTGTTTGCCTACACCCCTGTTGCAACACATGGAGGTCATTCTTTCACAAGTAAACTGTTACTATTTAAATGCCAGACTTCTGCTGTGGTGCTTGCATGTCTTACACTATTCTCTAGATTGTGTAAATAGATAGGAAGTTTGAATGCAGCAGAGCTTAACTTCTACAAGTGTGAGTGCAAATTAATTCATATTTGTTGTACACCATTTGCAGTGGCAACTTTTACAACCCCAGGTGGTTGTAAAGCTCATTTTATTAGGCTTATCTCCTTAGAAATACATTGCTGATGTCATCCTATCATGTATGTCTCACTTGTACTCAGTATTCTCCCATGGCACTTGCTGCTGATAATGTGCTGTATAGATGGTGTAAGTGGATAGGTATGTGGTTCAGTTTTATCACTGCCTTAATAGCGTGGCTGTGATTACTGTCATACACCACTGGCCAACTCATAACCACCTTTATGTATACTTCTGATTGTCAGATGGATTTTCAGTGGCACTCTGTGATGCTAGCAAATCCTAGCATCTACAGAGAATATAACTTTCTGACCACAGAATGATTGCATAATACTACCATGCCTGCAGTATCTCACATTTGGACTGTGCATTTTCCTGCGGTGAGTGGCTTTGATAATGTGATTTGTACATCATGTAACTACATATGTAGAATGCTTGAGGCCAGCTGTGTGTCTTTCACCCATGTACTATGTAGACTACTCTTCAAGACATATATGATGTGTAGCTATACAGTGTTATTGTATACTTTGAACACTTTTTAGCATAAACATCCTGCTAATAAACAGTAGTGATGTCATACACTTAATGGTGCACTATCTCAGTTGTACTTCAATGTGTCTTGTGGTGCTTGTGATTCAGGCACTACTATCTTGCTTGTGATCTTAGGTAGTTAGTTCAAATCTAGCCATTAGTGTTTAGACAATGCTATATCACTCTTATTGTATCGTACATTTCACTAACACTGCTGTCAAACGGATTTGCTGTGCACATGTATACATGCTTTCTCTTACAAAAAGCTATAATAATCTGTCACATAGCAATGCTTCTATTCAAAGTAATGGTGATGTGATTACATTTTCCTTACATAACATATGTATGTAGGAAGTGTTATCCTCTGCCATGAGGGAATAAGATGACATGTATGTTATTGACTTAGTACAGGTACAACAATTACAAGCATGCATATTCCTTGCAACAACAGCATGATGTAATGCTTTCACATACCTACATATCGAACAGTTGTAGTAACCCTTCTACCATGGTGCATTCATCCTGTACAATATCATGCATTTTCTGTTGTCAAATATTCAGGTGTTTAAAACCCACATTCGGTGCCTATTAGTATTGTTGGGCCTCATACTGTAATGAATGAATGGCATCCACCACAAGTTATAATGTGTCATTTTACAGTGGGAGAGGCTTCCACCTTCCCTTTTATCTCAGAAATTGTTTACCACACAAAGATCTGATGCAATAAATTAGCATATGTGGAGTGTTATAATAGTGTTAAGACTTCCACTCTGGTTCTTACAGTTGATCCACATGTCACTAGTCAGTAGTGTTGCATAGTTTGCTGTTCAATTCCTGAAAGAGGCAACATTATATGAATATACGGATGTTACATAAACACATGTAAGGTGTTTTCTAGCATGCAAATGATTTTTTTTAATTTAACAATAATATGATATTCTTTTCTAGTGCCTGAACAACACATCAGCATAGAAAGGTGGCCAGTGTGGTCACAGACACTACAACATCTGTAGATATATGGTTCAAGTCGCAAGAATGTCCCAAACAGAAGTTCATATAATCAAATGCTCTAATGAGCGAAAATTCCGAAAATCAAAAACATATTGTGGGGGGGTTGCACCCCCCACACCCCCCACTAAATATATATACCAACTCCAAGATCGCACTACAGTGAGGAAAGGGCAAATACTCCAATCTTCACTGTACTGTAATCCCACAGCACACATCTCGATGTCTGGAATTTTCGCTCATTAGAGCGTTCGATTATATGAACTTTCATTCATATAATATAGACCCATTGGGACTTGTCCATATGTAGTTACTGTAGCGCTTCTGAATCATGCATGATCCAGGGAGTGTAGGGAGGCATTTTAATGTGTATTTCATGTGTAGAATAAAATGGCCAGACAATGGCGTAAGATTTTGTATTGTGTCTTAAAAACTCATAAACTATTTTTTGTGAGTTATACAGGGCTTTGTCATTTTGTTATATAATATATCAATTGTATACCATGGTGTATAAGCTTTATTAATTGTACCCATAGTTACAATCCTCAGGATTCAGCAAACTTATTCCTGCATGGAAGGGACTGGTCCCATACAACCCGGCAGCACACCATGCATATTCATGAAGTCATACTGCCATGCTGTTAAACAGACATGGTTCTGTGTACGAGTGCAGGGGGTGTGTCTGAGACCAGTGCTGTCACAATACACATGCCCCTGCACACCAGAATTGCTGTTCAGCAATTTAAAATTAAGAGAACACTCATAACACCCCCAACCCATCAGGGTAAGAAATCCAGTTAAAGCCATAAGGGACAATCATCCCTACCAAGGCAAAAGTTGAAAGAATAACAGATGTAGCATAAGCACATAACATATATCTCCCAACCTGTCAGAGTAAGGAATGTGGACAAAGCCATAAGGGACAATCGTCCAACAAAGCAGAAAATTGATAGAATAACATGTTCAGCATTAGCAGAGATATTCTGAAGGGTACAAATAATAATAAAACACAACAAATACATTTTTTTATACATGCAATAAAGTTAAAGTGTAGCTGCACAGGTGTGCCCATTACTTAGCTATGCTTAGTCCAGCTTAAACAGCATAAGAAGTTAAATAGCAAGAGACATCCAACATAAGGAGTACTGCAAGTGTAGTGGTTAGAGTATACACTTTGCAAGCAGCCTTTCCCGGTTTGATCCCCTCTGCAACCAATATGCATTTTACATGTGAAAGCAGTACATAAACAGTTTTTTATAATTAGTTACTAACTAACATATATTTGTTAACCAGAGTACTGTAGTAATTCCAAATGTGAGGTGTCATTTTAATAAAGTTGTGAAACCCCGATATAAACACAAGTGCCCCATACAGTATAGTCACACATGAATAAATGTAATGAAAGCACATTGAGGGATGTCAGGGACAGTAAACAAATTTATAATATGTAATGAATGATGAATCAATCCCATACAGCAGATAGTCTATAAAATAAAAAATAAGCAATGCTAAGCATTGCATAGTTCTACTTACAAGTTGTAAGCATTGTGTAAATATGACTGCTAAGCAATGAGTAGCCCAGCTAAGTGGATTTGTCCATTGGTAAACAGTGCTGAACCTGCCCCTTTAAGCACTGCCAACCTTAGCTAAGCAGGTTTGCCCATAGCTTAGATTAGCTCAGCATATTTAAAACCATCCAGTCATGGCAAAGGGTGGGAGATTTGCCATATTTAAACCCTGCAGGTGGGAATACAGCTCATAACTGCTTGCAGCTTCCCACTGTAGGCAGTATGGCAGGTGTTGGTGAGGGCATGCACTTACGGGTGCAGCACTGGGGCATACAGGAGTCCAAGGTCATAATAGGACTCCTGGTAAAAAACATGATGAGAGACTGCTGCAGAACCGGTATCAGGGCACCCAATATAAAGTGGAAGCCTGGGTTCATCTCACCCATGATCTCACCAGTGCCACTGGTACCCCTCAGACTGGTGAGCAGGTCTGGCACCATTATGATGACTTGAAGCGGAGGAAGAGGGAGCTCTTGGATAAGTGGGTCCAAGAAGCAAGGCAGAGTGGTGATGTCCCAGCAGTGTACAAATATTCATATCAATAACTGTTTACCAAAGTCCAGCCTGTGTATGTGATGGATAGGTATGCCTAAATATTTCTCTAGTCCCTTTACAGATGCAGCTGAGTGGGCTGTGAATCAGGAAGCCCATGCCAGTAGGTTGCAAAGGCTGTGTCACGAGGCTGGTGAGTAACAATCCTGATTGTACTAGTCATACCAAATAAATATAAAGTAGTAGAAAGTCACCCGGCAGTATAAAAACTGTGTATGGGTTCTACTGAATAAACCAGACAATATGGCAGTAATAGTCCCATATAGGTGATATTTAAAAACAAATGTAACTGCCTGGCAATAAAGTTCTAAATCCTGGACTGGATGTGTTTACTCTGGTATTGTATGGCATTTAGTGTTGCATTCTCTGAATAGTAATGCTGTGTTAACCACTGTTACCCACACTGTGCTACATAAAAATGTGTCTAAGAATGTCTGTATAAGACTGTTGTAAGTACAAAGTCAAACTGTACAACCAAAAGAGCCTTAGAAAGAAAACACTGAAGGAACAGACAGCTGTGTCTAAATAACTCACTCTGATGAAACACAAATTGTTGTATTTTAGCACACACAGCCATGGTTCGAATCCTGGGAGTGGTAGTAAGCTGTATGCATAATCATAGATCTCAACTGTACAGATTTTCACAGAATGTCCAGATAATTTGCTCATATTTTTGGCCTGTTCCTCTTTCTCCCTGGCAACTCACTGGGATGATCTCAGAATTGTAGTCACTAAATAATGGCATACATTTGAGTTTCAGACCTCTAATCCTTCAGAAAATGTACATTAAAACAAATCCTGTTTCTCTAGCAACTCTCTAAGTTTATAAGAGCAATATTTAAAATATGTCCCTATTTGGATCCCCATGTTTTCAAGCTTTGTCCAGAGTTTGTGCATTAAGAGATTGAGAGTTATGTGCATAATTTTAACTAGGAATCTGGGAATATGTGTAGAAACAGTCGGGTAGTGTTAACCAGCATTCCCCCCACTTTACCCCCACAGGTCTTTCAGATAAGAAAACTGTAACTGCCTGACAATAACGTTTTAAATCCTGGACTGCTTGTGTTTACTTTGGTATTGTATGGCCTGACATGTAGCATTCACCAAGATCTGATATCAGAATAGTACTATTGTGTCAACCATTGTTTCTCATACTGTGCTACATAAAAGTATGTCTAGGACTGTCTGTATAAGACTGTTGCAATTACAAGGTCAGATTGTACAACCAAGAGAGACTTAGACAGAAAACATTAAATGAATATAGCTCACTCTGATGAAACAGAAATTGTTGTATTTTTAGCACACACAGCCATGGTTCAAATCCTGGTTGTGGTAGTAAGCTGTATGCATAATTTATCATACCTCTCAACTGTACATATTTTCCCAGAATGTCCAGATATCTGGCTCATATTTTTGGCCTGTTCCTCTTTTTTCCTGATAAATCACTGGGATGATCTCAGGATTGTAGTCATCAAATAATGACATACATTTGAGTGTCAGACTTCAAATTCTTCAGAAAATGTATATTAAAACAAATCTTGTTACTCTAGCAACTGCCTAAAAGTTTATAAGAGCAATATTCAAAATATGTCCTATTTGTACCCCCATGTTGTTAAGCTTTGTCCACATGTTGTGCGTTAAGAGACTGAGAGGTATGTGCATAATTTTAATTAGGAATCTGGGAATATGTGTAGAAACAGTCAGGTAGTATTAACAAACATTCCCTCCACAGGTCTACCAAGTAAGAGAAGTAGAATTTAGCTATAAGCCAGTTGAAGTATACACTGTGTACAAACATACCACTGTCCAAACCAGGGTCATAGGGTATTGTAATAATATCTGCAGAGTAATGATTAAGGCAATGATCATTAAAGTTGTGAGTACTGCAAGGATATGCAAGTTGTTAATTGATATCTCCCTCCCTCCACCATATTTGCAATAATAATCTAAACAAACAAATCAATGGGTATGTTTACACCAAACCTACTGCTGGGACATATGCCCTATTGTTCAACAAATATTGAAATGTGTTTCTATTAATGTTCCATGTTGAAATGCTATCAGTGGTGGCATGTTGCTATCAGTGTAACCTGCATGCCGTTGTAATGGCCACTCTTGTTCCATATATGCATGTGCTCTGTTTGCTATGCAACTGTTCCAGATCTGTTGTTTTGGGTTAATGGGAATATCTATGCATGCTGTTATAACTAATTCTGGATTGTGTTGACTATTACTAATCAACATATGTTCTAAAACTGTAACACCATAGCACGTTTGGGAAGGCCGGTCCCAGCAGACCCACCTATCCCACCTTATCTGGCACTGGCACTGGGCCCTACAACGTCTGGGACCCACCCCAGGACTTCCTAGTCTGCTGGTCCTGCACCACCTTCAGGTGGAACCACCTCAGGGGATGGGGCTCATTTGCCCCCCAGGAGTGGGCATGGACAGGATCCTGTCACCCAAAGCCAGGTCTAGGGCTTGGTGTGTAGCGAGCTCCGAAAGTAGTTTGGAAATCTTCTACAGCAGCTTGAGGGCTGTGTGGTGCAATTAGAGGGTCAGCCTGCCCCTCCTGCTCAGCCCCCAGCATAGCCACCTTTGGGGCTGTGAAGGTATGAGTGGTGACTGCCCATGGTTGGGGACCTCAGTCCCACTGTTTCCATTTTGGGGGATCATGGGCTTCCGATTTCCAAATACCCTCCCCATTCAAGGTGTTTACACCCCACATGTGTCAAATACTGCCCCTGTATGCTGTCTTGTCTGTCTTGTCTGTTTTCCTACCCAACCTACCTCCCAAATATACCTACTATCCTTCCCCAACATCCCACTCTTACCTTAAAAAAAAAAAAAAGGACAATCCGTTCCCAAAAAATAATTTCTCCTCACACATAGCTGTCCATTTCACACATGTGTCCACTGGACACATGTAATCTGGTCTAATTGTCTTCACAACACATTATTGTTGTCCTCACCCCTCTCTCAGGGGTTTGAGTGTCCAAATATAAATCTAAATTCAGTATATATGCACAGCTGTTGCTGTAGAAGAAATGGAAAACTATGGACCTTCCCTACACCCATCCTGCACATCCCTAGCTACTTTCCCTATTGTCTTACCCTCTGTGTGCCCCCTTTTTCACCACTTTTCTATCACCTCTTTTTTTTTCCTTTAAAGAAATTAGTGCGAGGGTGAGCAGGAGAAAGCACTTTTAAGCAGTAGTAAGCATGGTTAAGCCTGTTTGTGTGGTGCTAAGCAATGCCTACACAGATTAAGCACTTTTCAGGCTGTCTGTAAGCATATTTAACCAAAAGTTAGCATTGCTTACCACCGTGCAAACCTGCACAAAGCCACTTACAACTGCTTAAAAGTGCCTTAATCATTCTGTATCCAACAGCCTTTGTTCTGCCCAGCAAAAAAACAATCAGCCCTTACCAGTTCCGGACCCAGGACCCTATACACCACAGTCAGAGCAATTTACCACTACTCCATCAGAACTATACTACTGAACTTTTTTTTTTTAATTTATGAGCCCATTTTAAGCCCAAAATCCTGAAGACCAAAATCCTGAAAGTTCAAAATAATGAAAACTCAGAATACTGAAAACTCAAAATCCTGAAAACACACAGGATACCAACACTCACTATATTCCAACACAAGTACATACAGAAACAAATAAAACACAAACTATATTACTGTTCTCCAAGTATAAGCAGGGGGAAAGCCCCCCTGCACCCCCCATGACCCCCTGATATTTAAATATATCAACTCCAAGATTGCACTTAGTGTAGTGAAGTGCAATCTCGGAGTTGATTTATTTATGTAGCAGGTGGTGTGTGGGGCGTAGCCCCCCCCACATGGGGGGTGCAGGGGGTCTTCCCCCCTGCATATAGTTGAAGGGTAATATGTTTCTGTATGTACTTGTGCTGAAATATAGTGAGTGTTGGTATCCTGTGTGTGTTCAGGATTTTGAGTTTTCAGTATTTTGAACTTTCAGGATTTTGGTCTCAGAATTTTGGTCTTCAGGATTTTGGGCTTTCAGGAATCTTTAGCGCTCCTATATATATATATATATATATATGCATGACTTGTACTGCAATTATACCCAGCACCATACCTCCCCACCCCTAAGTGCAAGACATCTGGACAAATGCTGCAAAATGGGGGGGGGGGCAATGGACCAACACTAGGGACACAGTGTACATCCTACAAGTATAAATGCAGAATGTCGCAACAGGAACAGGGTGTGTGTCAGCATAGATGTTCAGAAGTGTGTCAGTTATGAAACTGTAATGTATGTCATCATATACTGGCAAACATCCCCACACCATCACAGTTATTCACCATAGGAAGGAATAAAATGATACTGTTCAACAGACCAGAAATATGGGCAATAAACATGGACAATCTGGAACAATCTGGCCGGTGACAGGTATGCTCAGAACAGCTTAGTGCAAGAAAGCATAACCAAGCCTGGCAAAGGGAGGGGGGCATGAAAATGTTGACATATCTGACATACTGGTGCAGATGAGCTGACAGATGTGATGCAGCAACACCCTCCTGTCTGTTCCAACATCTGTTGAGTGGAATAGCACAAGTCCCAGGAGTTAGGCATGTAAATCGTCACATCCCCCCTCTGATGTGTCAGACATACACAATGCTTATGTGGGCTAGGCAACACTAGACATCTGCCAAATATCTGGACATAACATCACATTAGGGAAAAGACACTGAGCTGCTAGCCATATCACCAAACAATACCCAAACTACAGGCAGACTGACACAACAAAAAAATCAATCTTGCTATGGGGGAATACACATGTAATTGCAAATATACCAGGCACTTCAGGGAGGTAACAGCACTGAAACAGATACCAGTGTGAAAGTGCATGCAGTATAAGGAGTGCATGAACCAAACTTTCAGCATGTTTGATACTCACACACTACCCCTACATATAATGGTCCAATACACAGTGTAGTATGATGCCTGACTGCGTTATGGGGCATGTCACAGTCTTACCCTAGCAAAATATAACAACTTGATAGAGCACCAGAAACTGGATCCACATGCAAAGGCAGATAGAAAAGGAAACATAACACTTACATCTACCCCCTCAAGAAATAACATATTCACAATACACTGCTACACAATCCTGACAGTCTGTCAACAATAGCCAGAAATACAAGACCTCTCAACTGTACACACTCTGAAAGAATGTCCAGGCCTTGTCATCATATATAAGGCCTCTTACACATAAAATGTCTGGCAGTCTGATACATAACTGGGATGATATTAGGAATTACATCACTAAGTAATGATATACCATATCTCAATGCTTCTGACTGGGTGATATATGGACAAAGACTGACATACTCATGGACAAAGGCATAAACACAGGTCCAGGATGGAGATATTGCTGTTATAAACTGAGAAAGTAGCTGGTGTAGGTCTAATCCTATCCCCCCATCACACACAGTGCAAATGTGAACATCCCACACTCTGCTGTGTCCAGCCCTGAATCTTGCCTGTCTGTACAATCCCACTGTCTTCTACCAATATAATGTAGCCAGTCATACTACCCTCCTGTAGACTTTACACATCACTCTTAATGGTACTTGTCTGTCACAAATAACTCCTGACTCCCCTCCCCACCACTCACAACCTGCCTGTACTCTCTCCTACACCTCTCCCCCGCACTGCCCATGACTCTGAACTGGTGTTCCCAAGTAGTTAGAACTATCCACCTTCCAAGCTGTACACCCTGCATTGTCACCATTCCTCTATCCCCCACCCCATTCACACACATGTATTCTTACTTAGTCCTGCTGACCATCATTCCTCCCCACTCTACAACATAACCCCACCTCCCCAGGGTCTCCCCAACTTGCCCCTAATCTCACTACAGACCACAATGTCTTCTGCAAACAGCACAGTCAACAGGGGCCCCTGTCTGATCATGTCTGTCAACCTATCCCTCACCACTGGAAATGTGAAAGGACACACAGCTGACCCCTGATGTACTCCCACCTCCACCTTAAATCCACCTGCCATTTCAAAACCAGAAATTACTGCTGTCACACTAGCTTCCTACATATCCTGTGGTGTCTGACAGACTCCTCTGGCACCCCTGACCTCCACATACAATACCACAACTACTCTCCAGGCAGTATGTCATATGCTCTCTGTAGGTGCACATAGATACAATGCAGCTGCATCTTAGCCTCAGTGCAGAGCTCCATCAACACTTGTGGATCAACATTTGCATCTGTAATGCTCTTACCTAGCATGAAACCATACTGTAAATCATCAATCATCACCATGTTCTCAACCTAGCTGCCACCACCCTTTACCGTTACCTCATCCTGTGACCGATCAGTGTCATCCCTCATTTGTTACTACAGCTCTGCAGACCACCCTTGTTCAAATAAGCAGTATCCATACATATTTGCTGACATCTCACACATCCTCTCACTTTCTAAAATTACAGTAAACAATCCAGTTAAAAATACCACTGCCAGGTCTCAGAAACACCACCAGGCATCCACAAGTATGTCACCTGGAACAACAGCCTTTCCACTGTTAAACTCCACCTCATAGCTATCCTTACATTCTTCTTGATAATTTGTGGCAGCTCCTGATTAACCATACCCACCTCAGCCAACCTTTCCTCCCTCCCCCATTTTCCTCATGGAACAGGCCATCAATGTGATGTTTCCATATGTTCTAAACACACTCCTAGCTTGTATGTTTCACCCATATTCCTTTATCACCGTTTTGTGCTGCACATCCTCCCTAGCTATGTGCATCTGTCTAGCCAACAGCTACAAGCCCTATACACCATCCGTGCTGTCCAACATTACATACAACCACAGACTCCACATCTGTATGTCAGACTCCACATCCATAGCCATGTGCAGCACTCTCTTTGCCATGCACCCAACTCTTTATACTTGTGTCTACTCTCTACATCTGTCTGTCAATCCCACTTCTCCTTTGCCAACACCTTTCTCTGCATACTCGCCTGTACTTCTTCATTCCACCACTACATGTGTAGGAGCAGTCACCATCTGGGCAGCATGTCTACCTGTGTCTGATTGAGCATAGTAGGTCACATAAGCATTAATATAATGCTGAATATGAGTAGAAATAGGACACATCCACTGAGGGCAATCAGAAGGCCATCCCCACATATGTCTGTGGTCTCACAGATAAATATCCAACCTACTCTGTAATGGAGGTCAGCCACAGCACATACAAACACACCATAGCTACAGACAACCAGCTTCGGAAATGTTTAGGACAAACATCCCCCCCCCCCGGTTCAACATCAGTATAGAAGGATATGTACACCACATACACACCTACCCCCACCATTAATCAGGTGCAAACTGCCTACATATACATAATGCTATGCATCTCCATAAAATTATTCTAGGTACTGGAGTATTATTTGATGTATTTTTGTGGCTACTGATACTCATTACTAGTGAGCTGTCTGTAAAGAACTATGGACAATGTCTGATGTCCTGTGATGTGTTTTTCCCTATATATGTCTTTCAGGTGTGATGTAGAGGCTTCCAGCATATGATAACCAGGAGACGGCAGAGATAACTGAGGCCATCCTGGAGCACTATTACATCCTCTTCAGTCAGGGTTGCCAGCATCAGCGGGAGAGGACAGCCCTCTGGCAAGACCTCACACAGTGAGTGAACACCTTGGGGAACCATGGCTGCACGTACGAACAGGTCAGGCACAGAGCAACTGACCTGATTCAGCGTGTATGGCAACGGGCTGCTGCAGTAACAAAGGAGCATTCCACTACTGGTGGGCGGCCAGCCAGAGAGGCCCTACTTACAGCAATGGAGGAGCTCCTTGCCAACATTCGGATGGCCCACAGAGAACAACCACTTCAAGATGTAGCTATCATGGAGCGAGGTGCCACCCAGGAAACTGGCGAGGGGCATCCAGGTAAGGCAAAAGTCCACACCAGTGTACTGAGGCTACATTTCAACTGTGTAGTAACAGTCTTTAAATACAGATGTCATTGCAAAATAGAGCACTGGGTGGGGTTTAGTAATGTACACATGTGCCCATTTCAGGTGAAGAATAGCAAATAGTGTAATATCACAGTGTAGACTGTACCTGTGCATACATGTAGCATTGCTCCTGGACTGATAGCTATTTTAAAGCTGCTGACAATACCTCTCCCTCACATGACCTAGGTACCTATCGTCAACATGAGGCACAGCAGCCTGAGGCCAGTAAGTATGAGATCTTCCTATTGTGGATTACCAGTACCCCAGGCATTTTAAGGTCATGCATGTGGCCATGCACTGAACTGTTATAGTCAGCAAATTGCATGCATCTGCAAGATCACCTGTGGTGGGGTTCACTGCATGATATCGCAGGGGCCCATTTGCATGAGATGTCACATTTTAGTATCATAACTCACAAACCTGTTATTGAAGGACATCTGGATAATGATTGCCAAAATGTGGGGACAGAGTGCCATTAGCAGGGACATGTTGTATACAGTAATGTGAGACAGTGCATATAAAAGGTGTACACACATGTCACAAGGCCTGGTATGTGTGAGATATGACAATGTGAACACAATACAGAAGACCAAAGTCATGCAACCTGTCATGTGACCTATAATCTGTACAATGCAAATATTAAGCATATAATTCTATTAGGGGAACATGTATGTGGAGTGGAAACAGTCCAAGAAGCTAGATGCATATGTGTGGACAGGAGGAACCTCATACTGGGGTATATCAGCATGTGATACAACCACAGCAGTTGATCAGATTGGGTACACACCTGCCATCAGTCATGGACTCCTGAAGTACCTGCATATAACAGCCATCTCACATACCAGGATTATCCCAACACGGACCCACAGTTGCCTGCTACAGCAAAATCCATGGTTTGCATACAGCCTAACATGCTACAAAGGGACTGAACACTATGGATACATACACACAGCATTGCATATGCCATGGAACACAGTGCAGATAGTCATCAAAAGGTGTACAAGAGATGGTGCAACAGTGACAGTGTGAAGAAGTGGACATCCCTACACATATGTTGGAAAAATCATCCCAAAAATGTCCAGGCAGGCTGCCAGGAACCACACAGCAATAGTGAAGGGGTATCAGACATCTCTTGCAAGTACTTGGTGTGTACCACATGTGACAACAGTCTTCCATGGACTCCACATGTCTTGGGTATAGGGTGTGTTTCAACGTTGGCAGCTGTTCCTCAGAACACACAACAGCCAGTTCTGGGTAACGTCTGGACAACAATACATCAGCTTTTCAAAACGCATGTGTGGAAATGTGTGAAGATGTTATGAGACCATGGTTGAACTCTCTTTGTGTATGATTTGGTCTTGTTAGTTTGGCACAGTAACAGCACTGCACAACAACAGAACAGCACTACCCACACAGTGAAGTAGGATGATGGCAGTGTCCTGCTTTTTGTTTGCTGTCCACCAGCCTGAACTGGGGCTGTAGCCAATTCAGATTGTATGACCACTTCCAAACACCAGTCCCTTGTGGCTATGATCTGTCTTGTGCCTGCCACATAGCTGTGGATGGGGAGGTATCCCAACATTGCACATAGCAATGGGCCACACCCTACATTCAAATGAACAAAAGGATGGATTCACAAGAACACAATCAACAGTCTGCTGTGGCCAAGCCAGAGGCCACACCTACATATGAAACACAGTCTGTGTGTTGACCTAACAAGTGCTATGCACAGGAGATGGCCTTGCAATCAGACAGATTTGGAGTT
>NC_056749.1:824741594-824786594 GCF_019279795.1 Protopterus annectens | reverse complement strand
TTTGTTCTGAGCTACTAAACAATGGAACCTCCCAGTCTGAGCCAACAAATACTGCCAATATACTGGCTGCGATCTTGACTGCAAACATTACCTCTCACCACCCCCAAAGCACCAGCCATAATACCAGTACACCACCAGGCAACCAGTATTACTGCAGCACAATACAGCTTATATGGGACCTGAGAATATCCGTGGTTGTGTTCTAGATGAATGACAGAGTGATCTGGCACCTTCCCAGTGTGCCCTGTTCAAGCACAGCCTCACCTTAGACTTTGTCCCTACTGAATTGCACACTGCCACAGTCACCCCTTTTCACAACAAGGTGTAACTACAGACCCTGGGAAATACCACCCCAACAGCTTGACAAGTCTGTTATGCGAAGCTATGTAATGCATCATCATGCACCTAATAAACAGGGATATGGGAATCTGCAGAGTGAGGATCCCACACAGTTTAACTTTGTGAAGGGTAGGTCATACCTGCTCATTCCACCTGATCAACTTCTTAGTGTCAGTCACCTGAGCTGTGGATGAAGGCAAGGTGACACATACAGCCTACATTGATCTGGCCAAAGCCTTTGATAATATTTCCCACTCACTAACTAGGTGGGAACAGAGGTACAAACAAAGGGGTAGATTGGACATACTGCTGTCACACAATTGGACAGTTGCAGATGTTACAGGGTTTTTGTAACATCCTTTATGAGGAATATGACATCAGTAATACCCATAGATGTGAGTATTTAGTGACTGCATTCCCCAGAGTCCACAACTGATTTACCAAGGACACCAACTGTCTGGTGAACACACAAAACATAACAGGCAGACTTGTGGCCAGTCTGTGGACAGCATGCCAGTGGAAAGGTATGTCAGAGACATATCACTGTGAGTCATGATGTCACACAGTAAATGCATGTCTGCACAAACCCTGTCAATCTATCAATCCACCATGTGCATAACAGCACTGATGACATATAATTTGTTCACAAATCTGGGGATATCTCCCCCATTTTGGTTGGCTGTCTCCACATGTCCTGTGATGGATTGCCATCCACTGTATGAATCTGAAGGCCACTGCCTCTGTAATGTCCCTCACACAGGCAAGGAAATGGGGCAAGGCCCACATTAAGGAATGTCCCATATGTTGGAACTAGCAGCAGTGTCCAGGCCCACAACACAATACAATGTGGGCACCTACATAATGGTATGGCCATAGCAATACCTGACATCTGCACATCAGTACAGAGGACAGACAGTAAGTAGATAGCCAACAGGTTATGCATTAGGATGAATGTTTTGCAAGATACACGTCTGAAACTGAAAGGTATGCCATTACTACATGACAGCAGTCCTCAATGACATGTCCAAAAAACATAGTAGTCTACAGTTAATAATAACATATCAGATCAATATCCAATAGGAGACACATATAAACATACAGCTCAAACACCAAGAACAAGATATTCAGTACTCAGAGTCCAGCTTTGCATGCAGGGGTATATGGTTCCAGTTCTAAAATCTGCAATCTACTCTTACTTAAAAAAAAACACTGTTAAAAGTACTAACATAATGATACAATATGTATTAAATTATTTCTGTCAACCAGTGCACTGTAGCTGGTGTAACATGCAAGTGTGACTGCATATAACCTGGGATACTACCCATGTACGAAACAAATCCAAAGAGAAAAGATTGTGGTACTACCCATGTATACCCAGGTGTCCCATATAGTATATTCACACCCCTTGCAACTGTAATGACAGCACATAGAAGCATGTTATATACAGGAAATGAAATTCACTTATTAAAGATGTCATTACCCTGCTATTTTATTAGACTGGATTCTGATCACTGGTTACCAGGGCTGAGCTATGCTTAGCAGGTGTAAGCATTGCATAAATGTAAATGTTAAGCAGATTTGCACACTGGTAAGTGAAGCCTACATGATGTAAGCAGTGCTTAGCTTCGTGCAAATCCGCTTAAAGCTGCTTTAAAGTACGTTAATCACCCTGTCTCCATCAGCCCTTGTTCTGCCCAGTAACAAAATAAACAGCCCATGCAGGTCTTGAATCCTGGACCCTGTACACTATAGCCACAGCACATAAACACCAAGCCATCTGAGCTGTGAGGATGTTTGTTGGATTTTCAAATATATCATTCAGTACAGATACTAAATAGTAGTGAACAACTGCTTTGACTACTACAATTGTTTAGTACTTGTAAGTGGATATAGTGTTGAATCAGTCATGTTCTTATATGTAAATATACACATTTCAGATTAATATGGTGGGATACATCTGAGAAGGTATATACAACACTCATGTTTACACATAAAAAAAAAAGTATATATATATATATATATATATATATATATATATAAAACATATGCCCATGACATGTAGTGGAGTCATACCTCAGCACCATAACTCTCAACCTCTTAGGGCAAGGGAACACAATGTATGTTTTGAAGTTATAAATGTAGAATGTTGCTACAGTGACATGGGGTTGTGTCAACACACATGTTGTGAAGGAAGGCTCTTCTAAAACTGACATGTTCACCATCAGTTACTGATAGACATCATATAATGATCACAGTGAAGTACCACACAAATCACATTAATGATCCTGTGGAATACAGAAGAAATATGTGGAATAAACATGGACAGTCAGAAACAATCTGGTCAGTCAGAAGGTATACACAGAACTCATTAGTGCAAGAAATGTGGAACAAGCATGACAAAGAGGATGTTTAAAGCCATGAAAATGGGGATATATCACATATTGGACTAGATAAGCTCAAACAGTTGATGCATTCACACCCTCCTGTCTGTCCTAACACATATTAACTGGAGGAGCAGAGGTCCCAAGCCCCATACTTCCCAGTAGTTAGTGACATACATCTTCACAGCAGCCCACTGCTTTGTCAGAAATACACAAAACATATGTTGACCAGGCAACAGTACATCTGACAAAAATCTGGACGTAACATCACACTAGGGTAAATACACTGAGCTGCTAGGCATGTCACCAAGCACTGTCTACACTACACACAGAGTGCCACAACACAAACTCAATTTACCTGTGGGGGACTACACATGTAATTGTAAATACAGCAGGCACTACAGGTGTGTAACAGCACAGAGTAACAGACACCAGTGTGAAAGTGCATACCCACAGCCACTCCCAACACAGTCACAGTCACATAATGGTAAGCCTAAGTAATAGTACAGTATATGGACTGTGTGAACAACAGTCATCATCATGTTTGCCACTCACACACTAACCCTACATATACTGGCCCAATTCACAGTGTAGTCTGATGCCTGACTGTTGTATGGGACATGTCTCAGGCTGGACCTACAAACATATAGGCTGATAGGGTATCAGAAACTGGAGCAGCATGCACTGTAAGATAGAACAGGACCAAGAACACTGACATCTACCCCAGTCTGTACACAGGCCAAATAACATAATCACAATACACAGCTACATAATACAGACACTCTGTCAACAATCACCATAAGTACACAGACCTCACTACTGCACAGACTACAACATAATGTCCAGGTTTTGTCTTCAGATATTAGACCTCCTATACATTACATGTCTGGCTATCTGATATATCACTGGCTTGATATCAGGAATTATTTATTTATTTATTTATTTAACATTTGTTGACTGGGAAAGTCCGACTAGGCTCCACATAGCCTGTTTTCAGTGGAGGCCCAGGGAGAAATGCTCCAGATGCATGTCTTTGGAATGTGGGAAGAAACCAGAATACCCGGAGGAAACCCACGCGGACACAGGGAAAACATGCAAACTCCACACAGAAGGCACCCAAGCCAAGAATTGAACCGGAGAACCTCTTGCTGTGAGGTGACAATGTTAACCGCTGCACCACTGTGCCGCCCTTCAGTAAATATTCTGTAAATAATGTTATACTGTACATATCCACCTCTTACTGCATGACATATAAACAAAGGGTGACAGACATGGGGGACAGAGGCAGAAACACAGGGTCAATATTGATATATTACAGTTATAAACTGAGAACATTGCTGGTGTAACAGGGTTTATTGTGACATATCTCTTCTGAGGGATATGAAGTCAGTAACACACATGGATGTTACCATTTACTGACTACAATCATCATAGTATGCTACTGCATTTATAAAGACAGAAAATGTGTGGCACACCAAATCCAGTTTGCAGATAGCCCTACAGGTGAGAGTTTTCTCAACCACATAACACTGTCATGCCAGACTTTAAATCATGCAGAACAGTCATATCCACACAAACCCTGTTAAGCCAACATTTCTTCAAATGTAGAACAGCAATACTTACATTCTATCCTCATGTCTGGAACATCCACCTCCAGTTTGTTGGCCTGTCTCCACAGTGTTTATTGTAAGAGGTATTTCCAACTACCCTCTGTGATCCTGTTTGTCACACATCCACATGAAGTCCTGCTCACAGTGAAGGAGAAGGGCCAACACCCACTTGCAGTGCTTACTTATAGGTGTGTGTTCCATGCAGTTGGCTAAAGGAATGATACCACAGCTGTTCCACATGCAATTAGCATGTGGAGGACTCCAACTGGTACACAGGCCATCAGCTGATCATGAGCATTACCTACCAATGTCAAGTTCCTGCCTATGCAAAACAGATGCATTTTTCCACATCTACCAGAGGGGGAGGGGAGAGAGAGAGAGAGAGACAGAGACAGAGAGACAGAGGGAAAGAAAGAAAGAAAGAAAGAAAGAAAGAAAGAAAGAAAGAAAGAAAGAAAGAAAGAAAGAAAGAAAGAAAGAAAGAAAGAAAGAAAGAAAGAAAGAGAAAGAGCCAAGCATGTTTTTGTATGATCTGTGGGTGGAGAGAGATCTCTGGGTATTATAATGATTGCCTATATATACATTTATGGCTGTGGATTGTCTACAACAGCCCCTATGGTGTTTGACAACTGTTGGCCTTGTAATGTGACATTGGGACATATGGGTTCTCAATATGAAAATGTAGCAAAACCCACCCTGCAATGGATCCTGTTATTACACAGTCACACCAGCACCCACTCAGGATATTGCTAGCAAATCTATGGTAATACTGCATGCATGCAAGGGAATGGGGTGGCTTACTGGGATAGCAGCACACAACCACAACAGACAGGGTGGGGGGACACCAATGTGTATGGCCAAAACTGGCCCACACACACTGCTGTAGTACCCCCCAGGTCGCAATCAATGGAGTTTATATGTGTGGGGGGACAATTAATGGAGGACACACACACACACACACACACACACACACACACACACACACACTTGTCAATACTGTGTTGCAAACCCCTACCTAGCTATGTATTGGTACTACAATATTGCACAGTTATTGCAGGCGCCACCGAGCTTATATGTTGGAGAGCTGTCCCCAGGTATCTTTGAAGTTGAGTGACATCAGCTGCAGTGCTAAATGAAGGGAGAGAGAAGTGTGAATGACCACAAAATCAGATGCCAACAAAGTCACACACACAAATCACAATTGCCAGGACCAGGATTAGAACTCCTACCTAGATAGTTTGCTGCATTATAGTATTATGCAGTTATTGCAAGCACCACAGTGCTTATATATTGAAGAGCTGTCCAAAGGTATGTTAGAAGGTGAGTGACATAAGCTTCAGTGCTAAAGGAGGGGAGAAGGAAGTGTAGGAATTGTGAATGACCACAAAAAGCAGGTGTCAACAAAGATGCACACACTCATTATCACAGTTGCCAGAACCAAGATTAGAACTCCCACATACCTAGTTTGCTACACTACAGCATTACACAGTTATCGTGAGCACCACAGAGCTTATAGAGCTGAGATTTGGCCAAAGGATTATTTCAAGGTCACTGATATCAGCAGGCATGCTAAAGTAGGCCAATGGCAGGTGTAGTGATGTGAATGGACTCAAAATCATTCATCTCTGCACACACATTATCACAGTTGCCAGGACCAGGATTAGAACGCCTACCTAACTAGTTTGATACCCTACAGTATTACACAGTTATCGAGACCACAACAGAGCATACAGGGCTGAGATTTGGCCAAAGGATTATTTTAAGGTGACTGACATCACAAGTGTGCTAAAGTAGGCCAAGGGCAAGTGTAGTGGTGTGAATGGTCTCAAAATCATTCATCTCCACACACACACACACACACACACACACACACACTCATATTATCAAAACCAGGATTAGAACTCCTACTTACCTAGTTTGATACACTACAGCATTATGCAGTTATCATGAGCACCAAGAAGCTTATTGAGCAAAGACTTGGTCGATGGCTTATTTCAAGATGACTGACATCAGCAGGAGTGCTAACATGGACAATGGGATGTGCAGTGTGTGTGAATGGTCCATAAATCATTCCTCTAGAAACACACACGTAAGCACACACACACACACACACACACACACACACACACACACACACACACACACACACACACACACACACACACACACACACACATCTTTACATTTGACAGGACTGAGTATACAAATGATACATGAATTCTGATTTGTACTATCATGTTACACAGTTATTACAAGCACCACAAACACTATAGGGCTGAGGGCTATCAAAAGGAATGTGTACAGTGATTGACATCAGCACATCATGTGATATCGGCTAATTGGATGTGTAGTGGGTGGGACAGGCCTCATAATGGAATTCTGTCTGTCACTGTCTGACTCTATCTTCCTAACATCTCTGTGTGTGTATATTTGACATATTATAGTGTGTTGGCCTTGGATATGTGTGAGAATTCCTATCCAATGTGTGTGTGAAGTATGACTGGTGTACAATTTGGTGTGTGTGCACAGACATCTGTGACTGACAGATATGTATAGTCTTCTGTGTTTTCAGACATGGGCTTTATTTCTCTACATGTAGGAGCATGCCCAGTATGACCTTCTGTATTGAGTGTGTGAATCCATTCCAGGTAGTGTTGTACTCCAGTCCAGGGTTTGGTGTTCTACACATACAGCTAGCAACCTCAATGTCACAATGGGTGACAGATAGGGGGGATACTGTAACTATTGCTGTCTGAGCTGCTTGTGTTACATGGTTGGTGTTAACAAAGATATTCAGAAATATGTACTGTTTTACACTGTGATGTATTATGTCATCAACTGCTGACAGATATAATTATTTACTCACAGTTTTTTACTGGGAAATACAAGATGAATGAAACTGAGTGCAGTATTGTGGTCCACAGCCTACACATTCTTGCATACTCCTGCCATTCTGGAGGGGTAGCTACAGACACTTGCTGATGGGTCTGTGTAAATGGTCCAGCATCTTGGTACTATGGTGTCTGAGGATCCCCTTCTTGTAAATACATCGACCTAACAGAATCACCATATCCTGCTCTGGCCATACCTCTCAGCTGCACAGATTCACCCAGGATACCCAGAGGCAGGGCTCATATATATCTGGTCATTTCCCCTTCACATTGTGGTTTATGAGCAAGTTTGTAGCCACTCATTACAGGGTTTGCAGGCAGGGGTAGTATGGGCCCAGATCAGAGTTTCAGACTTCACACATTCTATGACATCCATGTATCTAACCACCCACTCTGTTATTCTATCCTCTTCCTAACATTATGTGAGCAATATCTGAGAAATATCTCTATAGTTCACCCTTCATCCCAGTGGTATTTATGGATTGGTCCACAGTTCATGCAGTGGGACATGGGGGCATGCTACTGGGATTTGTCAACATGGCCTTGCATTTGTATTCTGCTGACTGTGTTAGCTTGTTAGTTGTGATCTCATGAGATACCATACATTGGCACAATGGGTGAGGCACAAGCCTTTGACAGAGGACTGTTGGCCATTTGGTAGTGATGCAGGCCAGCTGTAGCAGGCCACTGCATTCTGTCACTCCTACATTCCCAGGCTGTGAGCCAGTGGATTCCCCTGTGGTGACAGGGTAAGAGTGCAAGATGTTAATGGCAATAGTTCCTGTCCATATTGATCCATTGGTCTGGGTACAGGCAGGGTACTGCTTACAACTAAGGACACACCTGCATAGGATAGTTCTTCAGCATGCTCCATTCTGTGAGTATACTCAAACAGAAGTGGGGTCATACTGTACTCCTTCCCAACAGCAAGGATATGACCTGTGATAAACCTGTGGCTGATGGTGGGGTGAGCAGAGTGCATGTGTGATATAAGCTACTTGCAGCTGACTTACAGATATACCTGGGACATTCCCCTTATACTGTCTTGTGCAGGGACATAGGCAGTTTCTCATTACTTCATAACTGTGCCTTTTGTGGTCTGCTAGTGATTAGCTGGACTACATCAGTATTCCATACTACATCGACAACTAATGTGCTACTAACCTGTCTCTACAATTCCAATGTTGTCTGCAGCTGACAGTTAAGCTTTATGCTCTCTGTCTAGGATACTTCCACCTGTGTACTGTGTGTATGTATGGGCCCACATTCATGGCATGTCCATCTTTCAGACAGTGAGAGATATTGACAGCTGGACAATGAGTATGAATGACTGCTGACATGGGTATTGCTGAGAAGCATTGCTTTTGGCACTGCAGTTGTCGGAACATGGCCCTGTCAACAACAGTACTGCCCATCAGTCACTGAGACACAACCCTCAATGCCTACATGCTGACCACTTCCAGACAATATTGAACACACAACAACCTAACACACAGACCCCTGCATATTGTACACATGCAGCAATCTATCCTGTAGATTGGGCCAGCTTGGGTAATCTATGCTCCACTTTTACTACTCCTCACATGTTACTGCATTTCTACATAGGATTGTAGGGGAGGGGCACACCTGACAACTTTAAACTGTGCTATGACTGTACTGGTATGTCAGGTGCTCTGTTGGCTTCCACATCATTTTGTATTCTGACCTATCATGCAGACTGTTGGCATATCAGGGGAGTACAGCTCTTAGGTGTTATTGACCTACATTTCAGTTTCAGACTTCTTACCCTTCAGAACTAATATACAACTGCCAGACCTGTTGCAATCTGTCTGTGTCAGTCTGAAGGGGAGCTGTTCACCATTGCCATGAATTGGAGGCCTTAGCCATGCCTTTCTTTATGTTCATCTACAGCTGTCCTGCTGGCTGAGGCTGGTGGTGGCTATGTGAGCCTCATGGATAAGCATGTTTGTGTCCTTTGGACACACATTTGGGACACCACATGTACTGCAATGGGATTTGTAAAAACAGATGAAACAGTAAACCAATATGTGGAAAAAGACAACAGCGTTGAACCAAGCAATTTAATCATTGAGCGCTTTCATCCGCTGATATAGCAGGACTTCATCAGAACAAAAAATCAATCAAACAGTCATCATAAATACCCATAAAACCAAAAACGTCACATAAATTAATTGACCAATTGGTTAGTTAAAGTGAAAGATATAAAAATGTACAAAATGTATGTATTAAAAAATATATATATATATATATATATATATATATATATATATATATATATATATATATATGTACAAATTGATGTATATTAAATAATCACAATGCATATAATGCATGAACCTTAAAATATTGAAGCACACATGTAAAAAGGGAACAGATTAAATAGCATATGTGAATTTAGATAGCATACATAGATTTGAGTTTCAGTAAACTAGCAATGGAAATAACATCATTAAGCCCAGGAAAACAAGAAGCATTACATTTTAACTGCCATCTGAGTTCCAAAAAGTCAAGAAAAATATCATGGGGACCCCCACTGGGATCTACAACTACACTGTCAATGACAGAAAATTTAAAAGTATGAGTAGAAAAAATGTTTATGTGCCTATAAAGTGCATCACGTTCATCCTTTTTAGAGATGTCATAATTGTGTTGATAGATCCTATATCTAAATTGCCTAATAGTTTTTCCACTGTAAAAACAATTATAACATTGGCATAAAGCAACATAAACAATACCTTTACTGTCACAATTGAATCTCCTTCTGTGTTTAATTTGCCCAAAACCATGTACGAAACAATCAGTACCTTCAAGAATAAATCTACACTGTGAGCAACGCCCACATTTGGACATTTTGCCAGTGGGTAATGATGACAAGGGCCTTTCAGTAAGATTTTTCAAACACGTCTTTTCGATACACTTTAACAGGTTGTTCACCCAGTTTGTTAAAAATGTCATGGTCACATTTGAAAATTCCCCAAACATTTTCTGACAATGTGATTAATTTCCATAAATTGTAAGTTAAAAGGTAAAATAAGGGTCTTACTGTATAAAGTCCTAGAAGAATCACATCCCAAATTCAAATTTTGGACTGTGGGGTTACCTAATAAAGGGGTATAAAAACATTCAACCTCTTTGCCTGAACTTCAGAAAAAATTCCTGTTAAAAAATCTTGTGGGTAACCCCACTTCAAAAACATGTCCAATAATTTGCTACATTCATCAAAGAATTGCTGTTCATTGCTAGCCATGCTGGCTAGTCGGACACATTGGCCCTTGACAATAGCCTTCTTTTGATGAATGGGATGCCAACATTGAAAATGAAGATACAAATTTGAATGAGAAGGCTTCCTAAATAAGGTAGACTCAAACCTGTGTAGTAAAGTATTTCTGACCAATGTGATGTCAAGGAAGTTGATTTTTACATTATCACATGACATAGTAAACTGTTAAAATTCTGTCAAGTTATTAATAAATTCAAAGAATTCTTCTAACCTTTCCATACTGTCATGCCAAAAATAATAATGTCATCAATAAATCACCTATAAAGACACAAACTGTCTTTGTATTCAGAAATAAAAACAGTATTAATTTCCCAGAATGCCATTACGACATTGGCAAAAACAGGTGCACAAGCAGAACCCATGGCAACTCCATGAGTTTGCTTAAATAAATGTCCCTCCAAACTAATGAAATTGTTTTGTAAAACAATTTCCATAACGCTACTCAGTAAGACACTTTTCTCATGACCCAAACCCGAGTAAAGGGCTATAAATTGAAAAAAACAATCAATACCAATGTCATGGGGAATAATGGAATACAAGTCCCTGACATCAATGCATACAATAATGATGTCATCCCTATACAAAGTGTCATTGATGACAGACAGAAAATCCCATGAATCTTTCAGTAAAAAAGGATAGTTTTAAACACATCTTTTGTCTCCTGATCAATGTATTTGGCAATGAAAAAGGTCTTAGAACCTATGGCATCAACAATTTGCCTCAATCGAGGGTCCTCAAGACATTTATGGACTTTGGGAAGTCCAAATATTGTGGGTGTTCTAGGGGAACTGAACTTTGAGATACTCTAAAACACCCAGAGAAATCTGGTTGTTAAGGACCAGATTTTACAAAAACAAATCAATCCAATGTGGTGCACCATTAAGCTCATTTAAAGAAATGTCTGCATAAACATCAGTAAACAAAATAGATAATATGGTGTTGATATAATCATTTTGACTCATGACAACCAGACCACCACCTTTATCTCGTTGCATGATACATATCAAAGTATCACCTCTAATCTCTTGTAATAAATGAAACTCGTCATAAGTCAAATTGACAGGGCATTTCAGGTTGCCAGACATGGTTCTCCTAATTTCATCCTCACACAATTTCTCAAAAGTCAGAATAAAAGGATGTAGTGGAGGGTTAAAAAACACTGGGTCTCTTATTAATCTGTGTCAATAAAGTCTGTTGTTCATTACCAAACATAATATTAAAATTAACTTTCCTTAAATGCAAGTTAAGTTGAACAAGGATTTGATAAATTTTGCCCTTTTGTGCAGGGACAAATGTCAGGCCCTTTTGAGAAAGATTGGCCCAGGCTTCAGTAACAACAACATGACTGTAATTGCATATTTTAAAGTCACCCAAGGTGTTATAAACAATCTTGACCCCAGAATCTGCATTTATTTCCAATACTCCTGTCTCCACCCTGATCTCCCCTTGCCTCTTCCCTTCCCCTTCCCTCTGTACCAGGATTGATGGGGGTGGAAATAATTGGCCTGATATGTTGATTGTTGTCCCCCCCCTCTGATTCATTAATCTATCCGATCTCCTCAGTGGGGGCTGTTCTAAAGGGGGGGGGATTGTGGAAATTCTCCTTTACATCAGTAATATCTGAACCAAACCCATTGACATTGTCCATATTAATAAACTCATTCACCTCACCAGTGTGAAAAACACCTGGTGGACGTGTGTATGCTACACCCTTAGCATATTCCTGTTGGTCCCTGGTAAATTTCTTAGCTTTTTTAGCTTTAAGGTCATGTAAAACCCGGTCAGTTTTGACAAAAATTGCTTTACATTGTTCCTTTTTAATGTCAAATAACAAATCCTTTTTGATAGACAAATCCAAAGTCTCAAAAGATTTTTTAAGTCAATAATTTGTTTCTCATAATGTTTAACCAAAATCTGTAAAAGTTCATAACACTGTCTATTGAATAAAACAATTAACTCACGATGTAATTCTGAGTTGTTGACAAGGCCAGCTGGCTACTTCCATGAACAAAGCCCTTTAGGTATACTTTCTATTTCTGGGCACAACAGTCAGCCTTTCTGTGATTGCTCAGGGCAGAGCAACGATGATGAAATCTGCCAGGACAACTTACAGGAGTCACGGTTTCAATAGAAGACAGCACTACTGGTTCAGGAAACAATTTTTTAAATTCTTCTGCCGTTCCGAATTATTCAGGGACAGATTCATTTAACATTAATCTTATTACTTGGCTCAAAGAGGGTTCTGCCTTTCAGATGGGTTTTGACAGGCAGCCAAGTGAATTTGGTACCTTGGATAAAAAACTCAAATCTTTTCAGGACATGGTTCTGAAATACAGAAAATACCAATTGGAATGTGAATATTTACAAGAAAGTATTAAAACTGAAAGGATACCTAAAGGGCTTCTTTCATGGAAGTATCCAGCTGGCCTTGTCAACAACTCAGAATTACATCATGAGTTAATTGTTTTATTCAATAGACAAGGTTGTGAACTTTTACAGATTTTGGTTAAACATTATGAGAAACAAATTATTGACTTACAAAAATCTATTGAGACTTTGGATTTGTCGATCAAAAAGGATTTGTTATTTGACATTAAAAGCGAACAATATAAAGTGATTTTTGTCAAAACTGACTGGGTTTTACATGACCTTAAAGCTAAAAAAGCTAAGAAATGTACCAGGGACTAACAGGAATATGCTAAGGGTGTAGCATACCCACGCCCACCAGGTGTTTTTCACACTGGTGAGATGAGTGAGTCTATTAATTTGAACAATGTCAATGGGTTTGGTTCAGATGTTATTAATGTAAAGGAGAATTTCCACAATACCCCCCTTTATAACAGCTCCCACTGAGGAGATCAGAGAGATTAATGAATCATAGGGGGGGACAACCAGACTGTAGGTCAGCAACAATCAACATATCAGGCCAATTATTCCCATCCCCACCAATCATGGTACAGAGGGAAGGGGAAGGGAAGAGGCAAGGGGAGATCAGGGTGGAGACAGGAGTATTGGAAATAAATACAGATTCTGGGGTCAAGATTGTTTCTAACACCTTGGGTGACTTTAAAATATTCAATTACAGTCATGTTGTTGTTACTGAAGCCTGGGCCAATCTTTTTCAAAATGGCCTGATATTTGTCCCTGCACAAAAGGGCAAAATTGATCAAATCCTTGTTCAACTTAAATTGCATTTAAGGAAACTTAATTTCAATATTATGTTTGATAATGAACAACAGACTTCATTGACACAGATTTATAAGAGACCCAGTGTTTTTAACCTTCCACTACATCCTTTTGTTTTGGCTGTTGAGAAATTGTGTGAGGATGAAATTAGGAGAACCATGTCTGGCCACCTGAAATACCCTGTCAATTTGACTTATGATGAGTTTCATTTATTACAAGAGATTAGAGGTGATACTTCGATACGTATCATGCAACCAGATAAAGGTGGTGGTCTGGTTGTCATGAGTCAAAATGATTATATCAACAAAAGTTTTACTATTTTGTTTACTGATGTTTATGTGGAAATTTCTTTAAATGTGCTTAATGGTAAACTACATTGGAGTGATTTGTTTTTGGAGGATCTGGTCCTTAATAACCAGATTTCTCTGGGTGTTTTAGAGTATCTTAAAGTTAGGTTCCCTTGAACACCCACAATATTTGGACTTCCCAAAGTCCTTAAATGTCTTGAGGACCCTCCATTGAGGCAAAGTGTTGATGCCATAGGTTTTAAGCCCTTTTTTATTGCCAAATACATTGATCAGTAGACAAAAGATGTGTTCAAAAAAATATTCTTTTTTACTTAAAGATTCATGGGGTTTTCTTTCTGTCATCAATGACACTTTGTATAGGGATGACATCATTTTTGTATGCAATTGATGTCAAGGACTTGTATTCCCGTATTCCCCATGACATTGGTATTGATTTTTTTTTTCAATTTTTAGCCCTTCACTCGGGTTTGAGTCATGAGAAAAGTGTCTTATTGAGTAGCCTTATGGAAATTGTTT
Organism: Protopterus annectens; assembly: GCF_019279795.1. NCBI lineage: Eukaryota > Metazoa > Chordata > Ceratodontiformes > Protopteridae > Protopterus > Protopterus annectens. Next base: position 824,772,062 of record NC_056749.1, on the reverse strand, counting down.
TACAAAACAATTTCATTAGTTTTGAGGGACATTTATTTAAGCAAACTCATGGAGTTGCCATGGGTTCTGCTTGTGCACCTGTTTTTGCCAATGTTGTAATGGCATTCTGGGAAATTAATACTGTTTTTATTTCTGAATACAAAGATAGTTGGTGTCTTTATAGGTGCTTTATTGATGACATTATTATTTTTTGGCATGACAGTATGGAAAGATTAGAGGAATTCTTTGAATTTATTAATAACTCAACAGAATTTTTACAGTTTACTATGTCATGTGATAATGTACAAATCAACTTCCTTGATGTCACTTTAGTCAAAAATATTTTACTACACAGGTTTGAGTCTACCTTATTTAGGAAGCCTACTTATTCAAATTCGTATCTCCATTTTCAAAGTTGGCATCCCATTCATCAAAAGAAGGCTATTGTCAAGGGCCAATGTGTCTGACTAGCCAGAATGGTTAGCAATGAACAGCAATTCTTTGATGAATGTAGCAAATTACTGGACATGTTTTTAAATTGGGGTTACCCTCAAGATTTTTTAACATTAATTTTTTCTGAAGTTCAGACAAAGAGGTTGAATGTTTTTATACCCCTTTATTGGGTAACCCCACAGTCCAAAATTTTAATTTGGGATGTGATTCTTCTAGGACTTTATACAGTAAGGCCCTTATTTTACCTTTTAATTTACAATTTATGGAAATGAATCACATTGTCAGAAAATGTTTGGGGAATTTTCAAATGTGACCATAACATTTTTAACAAACTGGGTGAACAACTTGTTAAAGTGTATCGAAAAGACATGTTTGAAAAATCTTATTGAAAGGCCCTTGTCATCATTACCCACTGGCAGAATGTCCAAATGTGGGCATTGCTCACAGTGTAGATTTATTCTTGAAGGTACTGATTGTTTCGTACATGGTTTGGGGCAAATTAAACACAGAAGGAGATTCAATTGTGACAGTAAAGGTATTGTTTATGTTGCTTTATGCCAATGTTGTAATTGTTTTTACATTGGCAAAACTATTAGGCAATTTAGATATAGGATCTATCAACAGAATTATGACATCTCTAAAAAGGATGAACATGATGCACTTTATAGGCCCATAAAAATTTTTCTACTCATACTTTTACATTTTCTGTCATTGACAATGTAGTTGTAGATCCCAGAGGGGGTCCCTGTGATATTTTTCTTGAATTTTTGGAACTCTGATGGCAGTTAAGATGTAATGCTTCTTGTTTTCCTGGGCTTAATGATGTTATTTCCATTGCTAGTTTACTGAAACTCAAATCTATGTATGCTATCTAAATTCACATATGCTATTTAATCTGTTCCCTTTTTACATGTGTTCTTCATTATTTTAAGGTTCATGCATTATATGTATTGTTATTACTTATTATACGTCAATTTGTACACACACACACACACATATATATATATATATATATATATATATAGATATATATATATATATATTTTTTTTTAATGCATGCATTTTCTACATTTTTACATCTTTTACTTTAACTGACCAATTGGTCAATTAATTTATGTCACTTTTTGGTTTTATGGGTATTTATGCTGACTGATTGATTTCTTTTTCTGATAAAGTCCTGCTATATAAGCTGATGAAAGTGCTCACCGATTAAATTGCTTGGTTCAACACTGTTTTGTCTTTTTCCACATATTGGCAATGGGATTTGTCACCTTATCTAGTACTATCTAGTGTGTTGACACCAATATTTGTTATGGATTTCATGCTGCCCATATAGGTGCCAGTATCTGCTGCCATCCCATTCAGCCACCCGATTCCCTTGCATGCTCGCATCCATACCATAGATACACCTATCAGAACATACTACTACATTCAGTAATTGATAGGAAGAGTGACTTACCTTGTGGCTGGGCCAGTATTGAGGACCATGCTATAGGGCTCACTATGTCAGATGCAAATAGTATACTCCTTATACATGGTAAAGCACAGGTAGTGTTATGTTTGGCATCCCTTTTACTGTATGTGCAAGTCAGAAAGAGGTGTCATTCCCTGGGTCCCTACCATGTCAGTGTATGTGCTATACGGTGCCTCTTTGCCAAGGCCTATCTATAATGGGCATGCCTCCTTCTGCCTACATGGGCAGGCTCAGGTGATTCCTCCTCTGAGACCATCTGCACCTGTGCTGGCCTTGGCAATTGTGGGGGGCTTTATGGCCTTGCCCCATGCTGGTCCTGCTGCAGCTGTTTCCACAGGATCATATTGTGTAGCATAGCACATACTATGAACATCTGTGTACATGTAGCTGGAGAGGACTGCAAGGCTCCACTGAATATGTCCAGGCAGCGGAACCATGACTTGAGAATCCCAAACACATGCTCTATTATGATTCAGGTCTGTGCATGTGCCTCATTATGGAGTTCTTGTTCAGGTGTGTGAGCATTTCTGAGGGCTGTCATCAGCCATGGCTCCAGTGTGTAGCCAGCATCCCCCACTAGGTGGCTGTATGGGATGTCCCCACTGGCAAATGACTGATACAGCTGTTTCATATGCCAGATGTGGGAGCCGTGATAGCTACCAGGGCTGCCAGCACACACATTCAAGATCATGCCCTGGACCCCATCCCACTCACCAGGTGGTGGTTTGATGTGTATGTGCATGCGGTCTATAGCACCCATTACCTCACAGTATTCTGCTATTTGGTGGAAGAGACGCATACTGCTGGTCAACGCCTCATGGGTAATGGGGAAATATATGTGCTCGCCAGCATGTGCTGACATAGCATCCAGGAACTGGTGGAGTACCCTGGATGCTAATGCCTGTGAGATCCCCAGGATATCCCCATTTGCCCTTTGGAAGGTACCTGTGGCTAGTATTCTTAACCGACACATACATTGGTATCCACTGGGATGGGTTCCCCTCTGTTGGTTCTGTGTGTGAGGCGGGGCCGGCATAGCTCAAGAATTTGCTGCAGAATGTCCCTGTCCATCCTATAGCATTCCCACTATCTCCAGCTCATGTAGCCCTTGATAGGTTACCCTGAATCTGTACAGTCTTCTCCTCCTCCTCACTGTGGGATGATCATCAGCATTCACATCCTCATCACCCTCAGCCTCTTGCACATATTGATGTATGAGAGCGACAACAGCCCCTATCATTTTGTTAGTTTTGTCAGGTAAAATGTCCACATCTGTGTACACTGGTGATGTAGAGTTTGAGGGAAAAAACAGAGTGAAAGTGGTTTGCATAGTTTATAGCACTGTGCTGGGCTGGGCTGCTGCCTGTGTAATTGGCTGATTCTGATACATTTCACCTGCCAGCTATGCTAGTTCTCTTTGATTGCCTTCCTACTGCTGTTTTCCCTTCCTATTGCATTTCTGTTTAAGCCCCAAGGTGTGCCACGCATACCCAGTGCTCACATGTGAACTGAGCTGCTACTTCCTGTTTTTCTTATTTTATTTTATTTTGTTTTTGTTTAAGACCCGGTGCACGGTGCACACACCCATTTAAGCAGGGAAACCAGTGCTCACCATTGTGAGACACACCCCCTTCCTTAGCTCTGCTTAGCTAAGAGCATACACAGGCAGCAGGGCTCCAATAAGTTTACACCAAGCATGACACACCCCCTACTAAAGTCATCCTCTTGTCCTGCCTGCATGGATCCCTATTCCTGCACCTGCACAATTAGGTGCAGGCTTCCAGTAGGTAGAAATCTGTGTTTTAGTATAGGTCCATTCATTTGAATACCCCAGTGTGCAGGTCCATAGTTACAATTCCCAAGCACACCCTTTCCCCTTGGCAACCAGTGCTTCCTTGTCTTGTTTACATTCTGCCAGGGATGGTTTGAGCCAATGGGCTGCAGGACTGCAACCCCCCCCAGCTGTAAACAAAAATGAAAATTAGAAAGTATACAAAAGAAAAAGAAAATTATAAAATAAAGGAGTTGACTGTCTCACCAGCAGTCCAGATTGGGTAAAGAACATTCAGCAGCACTATCCCAGAGGTCTATGCAGTTACAACTGCATAGACATGCAGGGGGATCAGACTGCAATGTCCACAGGCTGGGTAGCACCCAGCCTGCTTTCACGGGAAGGACGTCTTGTCACAGGTCTTGCCTGATGCATTTAGTGTTCTGGATATGCATTTACTTGGATAGACTGTGAGGTATGGAATACAGAGTGTGTGTGTGTGTGTGTGTGTGTGTGTGTGTGTGTGTGTGTGTGTGTGTGTGTGAGTGTGTGTGTGTGTGCGCTCTGGTGTCCTCCCATCTTACAAAAGCATGTGTCTGGAGTGTTTCTCCCTGGGCCTCAGCTGAAGATTGGCTTTTGTTCCAAGTCAGACTTTCCTGGTTAACAAATGTTAAATAAAATGAAAAGCATTTGAATTTCAGACTTCCTATTCTTCAGAAAGTACGTGATAACACAAAAGCTTTTATTCTAGCAATTTTCTAAGTTTATAAGATGGATATTTGAAATATGTCTCTATTCTTGGGACTGTATTCCCCCATTACTGGCTTCATCCAGGTTTTTTGTGCTAAGGTTGAAATCTATGGTAAGAGCTAAATTCACTGAATATGTTTGGGGGCTGTATTCCCCAATTACTGGCTTTGACTAGGTGTTTTCTGCTAAGAGGTTGAGAGCTATGTTGAGAACTGAATTCACTGAATATGTTTGGGGGCTGTATTCCCTCATTATTGGCTTTGTTCAGGTGTTTTGTGCTAAGAGCTTGACAGCTATGGTGATAACTGAATTCACTAAATGGTAGCCATTTAAGTTTCAATCGTCCACTTTTTCACAAAACAGCTGATTTGGCATAGTGGTATGTCGCTGTGACTGTTTTGCACAGGGACCAAGGTTCAAGACGTGGCAGTGAAATGTACGGTGGTAACACAGCATTTTATTCTAGCAACTTTCCAACATTATACAAGCAATGTTTAAAATGTGTCCCTGGTTTTTGGCCTTTTGCCTCCCCCGTACATCTTGGCTTTTTCAAGTTTTATTGTGCTGCAAAGTTCATAGATACAGCTGAGTGCTGAGTAGATTTTACAAGAAGCTGAGAGCTGCAAGGGAGCAAAAGGTTAGTGCTGCTTATGGTAAGTCTGCTTGCATTGTAAATAGCACAACAGGTAGTGCACTTGCTTTTGATGCAAAAGGCTGTGGGTTCTACTTCCACAGTAGGTAGATGCATTGCTGATACTGTACTGTGTTGCAAAGGGGGTGGATGCTGCACTCCTTTTTGGTGAAGATACCTAATAACTGTGAACCTATCAGTTTGCCATCCATTCCCTATTGCAATATTACTAGCTTATCATTTTTAGTGTAGCATAGGTAATTTATTCCTCAAGCGCAACAGGCACTTTATTTGTAGATGAAACTATTAAATATAAAGTTGTTTGCTAGCAGCAACCTCTTCATTAGTTACAGATCTTTTTAATGTGGAATTATTTAGATGACTTTTACTTCTTCAGAGATTGTGCATATTTACTGATACTTGTGGACTGTAGAGGTTTGAGTAGACTTTTATGACGTTAGTGTTCTGAATTGGGCAGTTTTGTTATTATTGGTGCATGCATTTTGTTTAATTGTTTACTGGAAAAATGTTCAAAACAATAAATTTAAAACACTCTCTAAAACTGTACTGTATTGTACAAGAAATATAATTTAATAAAATCAGGGAGGTGTATGAGAGAGCATGTGTGCAAGGGGCCTGTGATTTGAAAACAGCCAAAACCCAAAGTTAATCTTTATCTGGCACTGGCAAAACGTATCTTCTTTGAATGTGGGTTTCAATGCTGTTTCAATGAATGTGAGTTTCAAGGGCAGAGAAGTTTTAATGCTAAGACTGTTTTCATTGTGAGACTGCATTGCTTTGTTTAGCAGATATCTATTAGTGTTTGCACTGTAAAATGCAAAATAAAACTTTCAAATGAAGTCCAAATCATCACAGAAGTAAAGCAGTATGCACATTAGTGTTTATGGTAAATGAGGTAAAATAGCCAAGTAATGGTTCATTGGAATGGCTGCAGGGGGGGAGGCTCCATTTGACCATGATTTTGTGACGGAGGAAAGGGCGGCAAACTCAAAGACATGCCCAGCTGAACTATACCTCTCAACTGTCCAGATTTTTGCTTCTTATTTTTGATTTGTTCCTCATAAAAATTGTGGTTTTCTGACAAATCATTTAGGAATTAAGTCACTAAATAATGCCAAGACACTGAGTTTCAGACTTCGTAACCTTCAGAAAAATGCATGCTAAAGCAAGATCTGTTATTCTATCAACTGTCTCAGTTTATACAAGAGAAATTTTTAGAACTGTTCATATGTTCCCCCAATATATTTGGCATTGTCGAGATTTCCTGCATTAACAGGTTGAGAGGTACGTGCAAATAAATTTCTTTATAGAATTAGGCATATCCAAACCTCTCAACTGTCCCTGATTTTGGCTCAAAATGTTGTTCTTCCCCTAAAAATCCCTCCGCAAAATGGCAATTTTGGAAGAAAACGTGGAGGGTTTATAATTAATAAATAATTGTAATAATCAGAGTTATAGATTACTTTTATTTCAGAAATGCATGTAGATTCTCTTATTTTAGCTGCTCAAGTTAGTAGTACTAATATTAAAAAAAGTGTCCCTTCTTTGACAGATTCCTAGCTGTATTGTGTCGCAATTTTATATTTTTGCATCACATTTTTGGTCTGTTTTTCATAAAATTGTGTTTTTTGGCATATTAGTGGCAAATCATTAAAGACTGAAGTTAGAAAATAATGACAGATGTTTGCGTTTCAGATGTCATTCCCTTCAGAAAATTCATACTAATGCAAGACCTACTATTCTATTATCTTTCTAAGTTTATAAGAGCAATATTTAAACGTTGTCTTTATTTTTGGGCCTTTGTCCCACTTCTATGTATGGTTTTGTCCAGATTTCTTGTTCTGAGGTTGAGAGATATGACAAATGTATCAAGGCCATCACAGTCAGCCAGAGACATTTCAAATTGTGACATAATTGTTGCACCCCGCTGCCCTATGTAGTGACTCTGGATTTGTCCAAGCAAGGCAAGAAGCAGTTATATAGTGTAAATGTACAGATTATCCCCCCATCCAAGTTAGACATAAGTACTACAGTGGCTTTTCATCTGTCCTTGATTTTGCAGAATGTTCTGGTTTCTGTCATATTTTTATACCGTTGATTTATGCTTATTATTATTCAGAAAGTGCCTGTTGCTCTGTGTTTAAGTAGCAATGGTTTAATGACCATCAAGTAAGCTTGTCTGAGATTGTAAGATGCAAGTAAGCTTTAATAAGTATACTGTTAAAGAACTGCCAACATTGAAAGCCTTTCTGTTGTTGCCAGGCAGAGAATACTTACAAAACCAGATAATGTCTAAGCCTTGGGTATTGAAATGCATATGACAGCATTTGTGTAGTATTTAATAAAGGACAGGATTACAGTATTTTAAGAAGCTCATTATCGTTGTTGGAGACTTGCAGTCATCTTTGCAGGCTTTACCCATAAACTAAACAGAATGCCAATCTATCATGAGTGGTCTATAACCTGTGCAGTAATCTTTAAGCAATTTATCTTAAGCTTATTTCTTGCTTGCTGTTCATTTTTTACTTTGATCATGTTTTCCCCATGAAACAAGTACATAGTTGTTATCAGGCAGAAGGTCTTTTTTGGATAAGAAACATTTTTACAAGTGGAGGTATCACAGAGATTGATACTTTTAGCATGCTACTTGGTACTTTTATAAAGCTGAATATAAATTATAATTAGAACTGCAGTGCAAGTAGAAGTGATTTGAGTTGAGTGCTGCTTGTTTTTCTTATACTTGATTTTGATTGGCATTCCAGTAATGTATTTAAAAAGTAATTTATTTTTTTCATGCCTCACAACCTTTATGTTTCCATCTAGATATTAAGTAAGCTGTCATGCAGCCAATGCATTGAAATATTTTTTCTTCTACACTGCATTTTGTCTTGATTGGACTCTCATAATGATGGTTTAGCACCCAGGGCAGTGTATTTAATTAAAGTTACAATTTTCTTGGTTTTGAGCATAGCTCCACCCCTTTCTAGTTTGCCACACACCTTCTCATTGACCCCACCCATTCAGCTGTCTCCTGTAGCCCCCCCCCCTTTGATTTGAGGTCACCAGCTGCCACTGCATTCTGCCTGCCATTGACTATAATGGCAAAATGCATATTTCTGTTAAATGGCAGTTTTTCCCTTTTTTGTTTAATTTTCAGCACCGCCATGTTTGCGAGTCACTGCCCTTAGCTTAACCAGCCGAGATCAGCCAAAAAAAATAAAAGTTTTTATTTTTATAAAAAGTATGTGGTTTTTAATGTTAATGGCCTTATATCTGGCCATTGGCTTGTCTGTTCTACATAATATATGCTTTCACAAGCTGTCATGCCTCTGTTTTGTCAGATGCAAAAATGTATTCGGCTACTATCCGAATACATTTTTGCACTGAAGCTGTTCCTATACGGAATCCATTCATCTTGCTGGATCACAAAACCACCTCATTTGCATGGTTTTCACCAGAAAATGAGGTGATTAGCAAACTGAATGGAATTCCGTGCAGGAACAGTATAGAGCCACTCGTGCACGTGAAAAATGGCCCTATCCTGGATCGCACAGTGACCATATTGCATGCAGGCGCAGCTATACTGCTCCTGCATGGAATTTGGCTGTTCGTGAATCTGGCCCAATATCTTTTAAACATTACAGCTTTTTTAAGTCACAATGCACAGATAATTTTTCAAGAAGTGTGTAATAATCATAATATATTTTCTTGTTCTCTGAAACCTACCAAAATAAAAAAAGGCTATTTTGCTTTTTAAATTAATGCTGTCACTTAGTAACAAGGTAGTATCATACAGTAGTAAGAATTACTGTTATTGCATTAATCACAGTCTGTTACCATTTATAGTGAGAAACATTAACCTGTACAGTAAAACTTCACTGGACACCATTACAACCCATTATATTCTAGACAGGCAGTAATGTGCAAGACATCAAATACAAAAGTAATTGAAAATGTTGAAATCTTCTTAAATTTGTGACACTATGATAACATAAAATGTCAAAACACACACACACACACACACACACACACACACACACACACACACACACACATTTATATATATATATATATATATATATATATATATATATATATATATATATATATGGATATGTATATATATATATATATATATATATATATATATATATACATACACATTACTCTCTTTAGTGTAATCAACAAATCTCAAAATTGTAAATTAAACAAATGGTTCAAAATAGTAGTGGAAATGCTTATAAAATGCCTTAAAATTTAAAGTAGTGTCCGGCGAGTGTATCTCCCATTGGAATAGTCTACAGACTTCAGAACTGGGAGATTGCATTTAGCTAAATTTGAATAAATGGTTCATATAAAGCCATAAACAATAACTGGCCCAGAAGTTAAAAAATACTTTCTGTAAACATTTGAAGTCATTAATGAGAGCAATGATTGAGGGAAGGTACATGTACATCTGAGAAAACATTTCAAATACACTCATGAAAGTTTACTTGTTCAATATGAACAGAAAATGTATTACAGTTTAACTACAACACAATATCATGCAACTTTGAACAATTCACCACTGTGACTCTGAACAAAGTACATTAGAAATCTTTACTGCATTTTCATCTTTATGTCCTTGAAATGTAGTAATTATGATAATGCCTAGTTGAATTGATGCATATGGAAACCCTTATGACAGACTGCAAAAGTTTAACTTTTATAATTAAGTAGTTTTACAAATACTTAAATTCAGATAGTTGTTTAATTAATCATCTGCATCTATTTTCTAATAAGCATGGCTTATGTCTAAATAAACAACACTGAAAGTTAACTCCACTTTTGTTATGGGGTACTGTTATAAGGACTCTGCTTCAGAGATAATTTGCAATCTTAATCTGGGTGAAATGGCTCCTTTGTGTTTCAGTATAGTCAATCTATATATTTCAAGACATTGTAATTCTTTTTTATTCCAACAGTTTGATATTTTTCTTTTGCTTTAGCAATCATAGAAAAATAATCAAATCTGAGCTAAAAAAAGAACTTTTGAATCTAATAGAATATAAATAATAACCATGTTTCCATTTTAGGCACCCACTTTTTATTTCAACGCATTAAAAAAAACAACAGATGCCTATTTGATGAGCAACTATTTCTAAAATTTCAGTTACAATATATATTTTATTTACTTCTCGCTTGTTTAATTGAATTTTGTCTTCATAAGCATTTTAATATCAATAATCCAGTTGTTTTTAAATGTTGTCCTGTATGAGTTTTTAAGGCAATATAAGTGTGAGCAGTGTTGCATTAGTCCCCCTAGTATAGTTCTCCTGAGATGGTACATGTTAACAGTATAAAGTATATATGGAAAGACTATTCCCTGCAACATCACTTCTTCATCTGTAAATGGCACTTTGTATGCAATGCGCTTATGATAATAATGTGTGTCATTTGGTCAAAACATGATTATTCTAAATTAAATGGTCCAAAGACTCAGGAGATGGACCCAAAATAAAGACATTCCTGGAGTTACAAAGCACACAATAACACGTGTTTTTACAGTGTAACCCCCCCCCCCCCCGATATGGAGCAAGCCTGCACTTTCCTGATCTTTAAATGAATCAGCTCCAAGGCTGCATCAATTCATAGAAAGGGGAAAACTTTCAAAACAAAACTCACCTTCTCCCTCCTCCAAATCCACAGTGCAGTCAATGCATGGCATAAGCAGACCTGATCTATTCTCATAAGTCTATACAGAGCATTTAGGCCTGAAGGCCATGTAGGAGCAGTGACTATGAGTACACAGGATTATAGATTTTAATACTTGCCCACTTATCTCCATTTTATTCAAAATGTGAAGAAATTTGGAATGATAATGTGATAAAGGTAATTCAAATAAAATTATGGGAATATATTTCAAGAGGAAACCCTTTCTTACCTTTGTAATAAATGTCTCAATACAATATCTGAAATTGCTATGCCTATGTGTGTTTTTTTTTTCAATTAAATCAGTACAAATTTAGTGATACCCTCAGAGCTTCATTATGTAGTTATTTGTATAAAAAAATTAGAGTTTTTCATAAGTACATATACCATAGAAACAAAAAGGGGTCTATGTGCATCAAAAAAAAAAAATTACATCGAATGGCTAATAACTGAACTGAATTACAAAATATCGAACAAGAAACTAACGACCCACTTAAGCGAAAGTGCACATTGAAAGTGCACTTTCGGTTAAGCCGATCGTCAAATAAGAAAACATAATCAAAACTGTTTATGCAGGATGGTGCACTTTCGCTTAAGTGGGTCCGATCTTCTGTTAATTCACAAACTGTGTTGTCGAGTAACAGAAGTAGACCTATATATATATATATATATATATATATATATATATATATATATATATATAGTTTCATTTCATAATACTGAAATATCACAATACTGAAATTCAGAACACTGAAACCAAAACCATGAAAGTTCAAAATCCTGAAAACTCAAAATACTGAAACTCAGATTACTGAAAACAAACAGCATACATATGCTGAGTTTAAACAGTAAAAATTAATTTATTGTTTTCATGCCTCGCAACCTTTTTGTTTCCATCTAGATATTAAGTAAGCTGTCATGCAGCCAATGCATTAAAACATTTTTTCTTCTACACTTCATTTTGTCTTGATTGGACTCTCATAATGATTGTTTAGCACCCAGGGCAGTGTATTTAATTAAAGTTACAGTTTTCGTGGTTTTGAGCATAACTCCTCCCCTTTCTAGTTTGCCACACACCTTCCCATTGACCCCACCCATTCAGCTGTCTCCTGTAGCCCCCCCTTTGATTTGAAGTCACCAGCTGCCACTGCATTCTGCCTGCCATTGACTATAATGGCAGAATGCATATTTCTGTTAAATGGCAGTTTTTCCCTTTTTTTTTTAATTTTCAGCACCACTGTGTTTGCGAGTCACTGCCCTTAGCTTAACCAGCTGAGATCAGCCAAAAAAAAATAAAAGTTTTTATTTTTATAAAAATTATGTGGCTTTTAATGTCAAAGGCCTTATATCTGGCCATTGGCTTGTCTGTTCTACATAATACATGCTTTCACAAGTTGGCATGCCTCTGTTTTGTCAAATGCAAAAATGTATTCGGCTACTAGCCGAATACATTTTTGCACTGAAGTTCTATAGAATCCATTCATCTTGCTGGATCACAAAACCACCTCATTTGCATGGTTTTCACCAGAAAATGAGGTGATTAGCAAACTGAATGGAATTCCGTGCAGGAACAGTATAGAGCAACTCGTGCATGTGAAAAATGGCCCTATCCTGGATTGCACAGCGACCATATTGCATGCAGGAGCAGCTATACTGTTCCTGCATGGAATTTGGCTGTTCGTGAATCTGGCCCAATATCTTTTAAACATTACAGCTTTTTTAAGTCACAATGCATGGATAATATTTCAAGAAGTGTGTAATAATCATAATATATTTTCTTGTTCTCTGAAACCTACCAAAATAAAAAAAGGCTATTTTGCTTTTTAAATTAATGCTGTCACTTAGTAACAAGGTATTATCATACAGTAGTAAGAATTATTGTTATTGCATTAATCACAGTCTGTTACCATTTATAGTGAAAAACATTAACCTGTACAGTAAAACTTCACTGGATATCATTACAACCCATTATATTCTAGACAGGCAGTAATGTGCAAGACATCAAATACAAAAGTAATTGAAAATGTTGAAATCTTCTTAAATTTGTGACACTAAGATAACATAAAATGTCAAAACACACACACACACACACACACACACACACACACACACACACACACACACACACACACACATTTATATATATGTATATATATATATATATATATATATATATATATATATATATATATATGTGTGTGTATATGTATCTATATGTGTAGATATATATATATATATATATATATATATATATATATATATATATATATATATATATACATACACATTACTCTCTTTAGTGTAATCAATAAATCTCAAAATTGTAAATTAAACAAATGGTTCAAAATAGTAGTGGAAATGCTTATAAAATACCTTAAAATTTAAAGTAGTGTCCGGCGAGTGTATCTCCCATTGGAATAGTCTACAGACTTCAGAACTGAGAGATTGCATTTAGCTAAATTTGAATAAATGGTTCATATAAAGCCATAAACAATAACTGGCCCAGAAGTTAAAAAAATACCTTCTGTAAACATTTGAAGTCATTAATGAGTGCAATGATTGAGGGAAGGTACATGTACAGCTGAGAAAACATTTCAAATACACTCATGAAAGTTTACTTGTTCAATATGAACAGAAAATGTATTACAGTTTGACTACAACACAATATCATGCAACTTTGAACAATTCACCACTGTGACTCTGAACAAAGTACATTAGAAATCTTTACTGCATTTTCATCTTTATGTCCTTGAAATGTAGTAATTATGATAATGCTTAGTTGAATTGATGCATATGGAAACCCTTATGACAGACTGCAAAAGTTTAACTTTTATAATTAAGTAGTTTTATGAATACTTATATTCAGATAGTTGTTTGATGAATCATCTGCAACTATTTTCTAATAAGCATGGCTTATGTCTAAATAAACAACACTGAAAGTTAACTCCACTTTTGTTATGGGGTACTGTTATAAGGACTCTGCTTCAGAGATAATTTGCAATCTTAATCTGGGTGAAATGGCTCCTTTGTGTTTCAGTATAGTCAATCTAGATATTTCAAGACATTGTGATTCTTTTTTATTCCAACAGTTTGATATTTTTCTTTTACTTTAGCAATCATAGAAAAATAATCAAATCTGAGCTAAAAAAATAACTTTTGAATCTAATAGAATATAAATAATAACCATGTTTCCATTTTAGGCACCCACTTTTTATTTAAACGCATTAAAAAACAACTATTTCTAAAATTTCAGTTACAAAATATATTTTATTTACTTCTCGCTTGTTTATTTGAATTTTGTCTTCATAAGCATTTTAATATCAGTAATCCAGATGTTTTTAAATGTTGTCCAGTATGAGTATTAAAGGCAATATAAGTGTGAGCAGTGTTGCATTAGTCCCCCCTAGTATAGTTCTCCTGAGATGGTACATGTTAACAATATAAAGGATATATGGAAAGACTATTCCCTGCAACATCACTTCTTCATCTGTAAATGGCACTTTGCATGCAATGCGCTTATAATAATAATGTGTGTCATTTGGTCAAAACATGATTATTCTAAATTAAATGGTCTAAAGACTCAGGAGATGGACCCAAAACAAAGATGTTCCTGGAGTTACAAAGCACACAATAACACTTGTTTTTACAGTGTAACCCCCCCCCCGATATGAGAGCGAGTCTGCACTTTCCTGATTTTTAAATGCATCAGCTCCAAGGCTGCATCAATTCATAGAAAGGGGAAAACTTCGAAAACAAAACTCACCTTCTCCCTCTTCTCCAAATCCACAGTGCAGTCAATGCATGGCATAAGAAGACACGATCTATTCTCATAAGTCTATATGGAGTATTTAGGCCTGAAGGCCATGTAGGAGCAGTGACTATGAGTACACAGGAATATAGATTTTAATACTCGCCCACTTATCTCCATTTTATTCAAAATGTGAAGAAATTTGGAGTGATAATGTGATAAAGGTATTTCAAATAAAATTATGGGAAAATATTGCAAGAGGAAACCCTTTCTCACCTTTGTACTAAATGTGTCAATACAATATCTGAAATTGCTATGTCTATGTGTTTTATTTTTCAATTAAATCAGTACAAATTTAATGAAACCCTCAGAGCTTCATTATGTAGTTATTTGTATACAAAAATTAGAGTTTTTCATAAGTACATATACCATAGAGACAAAAAGGGGTCTATGTGCATCGAAAAAAAAATTACATCGAATGGCTAATAACTGAAATGAATTACAAAATATCGAACAAGAAACATAACGACCCACTTAAGTAAAAGTGCACATTGAAAGTGCACTTTCGGTTAAGCCGATCGTCAGATAAGAAAACATAATTAAAACTGTTTATGCAGGATGGTGCACTTTCGCTTAAGTGGGTCCGATCTTCTGTTAATTCACAAACTGTGTTGTCAAGTAATAGAAGTAGACCCATATATATATATATATATATATATATATATATATATATATATATATATAGTTTCACTTCATAATACTGAAATATCACAATACTGAAATTCAGAACACTGAAACCAAAATCCTGAAAGTTCAAAATCCTGAAAACTCAAAATCCTGAAACTCAGAATACTGAAAACAAACAGCATACATATGCTGAGTTTAAACAAGATAAATCATATTACTTTCCACCAAGTATAAGAAGGGGGGCAAGCCCCCCTGCACCCCCTGCTACTTAAATATATTAAATCCAAGATTGCACTTCACTACACTAGGTTTAGGTTTAAGGCTTGCTCCCCTGCTTATATTTGAAGGAATGTAATTAAGTTTTTGTTGTTTACAGTCAGTAGATGTATCTTATCTGTTTTCAGTATTTTGACATTCAGGATTTTGAGTTTTCAGGATTTTGATTTTCAGTATTTTGAGCTTCCATATTATGAAGTTTTCTCATTTTCAGTTTTTTTATATTTCAGTATTAATGAAGTGAAACCACACATATATATATATATATATATATATATATATATATATATATATATATATATATACTAACTTCAAGATCGCACTACAGTGGGGAATAGGTCAAATTACAAAGGTTTCCTTCACTTATCTTATGCATTGTGGTACTTCCTGGTTGTTGGTCAAATATGGCCATTCAGTGAATTATTTTTCTCTGTTAAGCATGTTCAGTACATTAAACTTTCGCTGTTTAACATTCAATTATTAGCTATTCACTGTCATTTTATTTTTTCAATGTGTGAACATAGACACAGAAAAAAATATCTAACCACCTTCCTGTTCCAACATTCCTAAAATGACTCCTCTGGGTTACGACAATACAGAGGTTTCCCACATGCAAAATATCCTGAATCACTACATATCTTTAATCAGTTTGAATAACTTCATTAATATTTGCCATGCTTATTCTAATTTTTAATTTGTAATATAATATACTTTTGCAGCCTTGTTTCGACACATACGTACCATATAAAATGTTTCCAACTGTAGTTGCTATTACTTATGCTGCTGGTTATTTTTGGATAATGGTAATTTATCTGTAGAATAACAATTTTACATAAATTTACTTTATTTGTGGTATGGTGTATTGACCAGCATGTACAACATGCTGGACATCTGTAAACTCAGGGTATATATAACAAAAATAAGTCTCTGCTTGTATATTGCATTTAGTAATAAAATACCTTAACACAGTACTTAGCCTCTGTGTTTTGTTTGAAAGTAACTAAAAAGGAGCTACAGAGTTTTATACTTTAATTAAATCCAGTAAACCATTAAAATCATTTGCTGGGAATAATTACAGATTTATGAATTCATAATGACCACAGTGTTATGGTCTGATATCTAGAAATACTTTCTTTGCTTTTATGAATGGTATTCCCCCAAATAAGTATGTGGCAAAATTACACATTACTACAGACGAGACAAATCTCTTACTACTTTCAAACATGGTGATGTCACAAAAACATAAAGAAAAAACTATGACCTCGTGTTTATTTGTTTATTTATTGACATTTGATTACCAGGAAAGTCAGACTGGGTAGAAACCCATTTTTAGTAGAGACCCAAATAAAGAAGTGCCAAATTATTTAAAAAAATTATGAGAACAATAATTTTACAATCTTCAAAAATAAAGCAAAAATAACTGCAGATTAACAAATTAGACATGATGTAAAAAATCTGGTCAAGAATCAATACAAGTTATATAATGATCATTTAAAGAAATTATAGACAGTTTATAGAGGAGTCTGCATGTCCTCCCTGTGGTCGCGTGGGTTTCCTCCGGGTGCTCCGGTTTCCTCCCACATCCCAAAGACATGCTGCAGGTGGATTGGTCACTCTAAATTGGCCCTAGGTGTGCGTGTGAGTCTGCCTTCTGTAGAAGGTTGGGCGCCGGGCTGGCAACTCGACACCGTAAAACTCCACTGCCATTCATTGTGCGGACAAGGTGATCCGCTGTGGCGACCCCTAACCGGGAAAAGCCGAAAGAAGAAGAAGATAGACAGTTTATAGAGAAATTAAAGGTAAGTTAGTCTAATACAAATAGGAATTGCAATACAAAGTGAGGGGAAAAACAGGCTTATGGTATATTTAGACAGAAAGTCAGGGAAGATAATTTGATAGTAAAGAAGTAAGTGAACATGGCAGAGTAAGGAGATATAATGAATGAAAATGTACTTGTTCACATTCAGGCATATACTTTATCTTGGTTTTGTGCAAAACACAGAGAAAGATTTTAGCTAGGAAGTCTTTCAGAGTGGTTTTGAAACATGGGAGGGAGGATATTGACCTGATGGCTGGAGATAAGGAGTTCCAGGCCTTAGCAACTTGTAAGAGTGCAGACAATGCCCAGCAGGTTTGATAGGTTTGAAGACAGGAATTTTTGGTCACTGGATTGCAATGACCTACTGTGAACATAGCTGGGTAGAATGTTTTTTAGTGCTGGATAGGCAGATGGATGCTGGATACTGTTATAGGTGGCAAGAAGCTGAGTATATGTTAGTTGATGAAACAGCTCTAACCAATTTAGGCTTTTCAGTGCTATACAGTGATGAGTTCTGAAAGGGGAATTTGCTGCAAATTTAGCATCTTTGTTAAAGCATTGTTCAAGTTTTAATTTTTGTGAAGCCTGGAGGTTAGTAATGATAGAAATGTCATAAAGAAGTGTGGGAAGGAGATAAGTAGTGGCAAGTGTAGTTTTAGTTGTGTTGGAGAGAAAGATTTTGGTTCTGTAAAGCATCCTCAGTTTTTGATGGGTTTTTCTTATGCAATTTTGTACATGCAGGTCAAATTTAAGATGATCATCCACTATCACCCCTAATAACTTGCTATGAGATGTGACTTCAGTGGTTGTATTATCAAGAGCGAAGACATTAGATTTTTTTTTTTTTCATGAAGGAGGGACTTGGGTGAAAAGAAGTAGTTTGGTCTTTTTTTAGGTTGAACATAATTTGTGAGTTACTAAGCCATGTTTCAGTGGCTGTTAAAGCTTCCTGAGTAATTTTTTGGAGGTGTATGATGTTGTCAAGTTGTGAGATGTGTAAACAGGAGTGGAATCATCTGTGTATTATATTAAGGTGGTCTGCTGTGTGGATGTGTAGTTGATGCTGGTGAAAATGTTAAACAGGACAGGGCCAAGGATAGAGCCTTGTGGCATACCAGTGGTGTCTTAGAGGTAAGGAGAGAGTGTGAAGTCCCATTTTACTGAATGATACCTATTAGACAGGTAGCTTTTGAAGGACAGAAGGCTGGGCTGGGAGATACCTCATGAGGACATTTGAAGTAGAAGTTTGCTATGACAAACTGTGTCAAAGACTTTAGACAAATCTAGAAATAAGGAAGAGACTAATTTGCCATTATCTCAAGCTTTATTGACAGTATATATATAGGTTAGAAGGGCAGTGCTAGTACTATGGGAAGGATGGAAGCCATGTTGTGTAGGGAATAGGAGTTCATCGTGAAGGAGATAGTCTAGCAATTGTTTTTGAATATATTTTTCAAGCATCTTGGTGGGGGAGATAAGATTGTTGTAGGTGTAAAGTTATTAATGTCTATTGAATTTCCTCCTTTGTGCAGAGGGATAATGTGTGACTTTTTCCAGAGAGATAGAATGTGAGATTCCTGGACTGACTTATTTATAAGGATTGAGTAAGGGCAATTCTATTGGTTGCTATTTGTTAATGGCAGAAGGATGTAAATTCCATTGCTGTACTAAAACAGTGCTCTTCATACCATGAATGCAGTGTAAATTTGGATTTTGACGAAAGGGGAAGCATTTTGTAAATATTTTTAGCTTTTTATTGGTTAATTGGTTAATTTGTTTAAATTGGTTTGCTCATTTGCTACTGTTATATTAAAAAACAAACAAACAAAAAAAATACACTTTATGCATCCCCAGTTAGCTAAGGTTAAACTATTCCCGGCGACATAAAGTCGACCATTCAAATTTTCCCTTAGAACTAGACAGTTTCTTTGTTTTAGCATTTAAATTTGTTTCTTTGAGCTCAGCACTTGTTCAGAACTCATTGTAAGCACTAAATAAGCTAAAAATTACTACAACACTCAACTTTCCTTACTTATCTAAAGGAAAACAGTGTTTAGTACTTAATAAATAAGCACCTATCCAGGCATGTCTAAGTGTCAGCTCCCGGTATTTTCTCCTGTCTACCTGATGAATCTGGGCATCTTGGGGCAATGCAGGAATTGCCTCAGGTACACAGACAACCTCTCCTCCTACCACTCAACACTACAACCTGTGAGAGATGCACTTATATAGCCAAACTGGAAGCAATGCTCTCTTCACCCAAGACTGGACTAGACAGTCAAGAGGAGAAGGTAAACACTTGCACCACACCATGCTCATCACATAGTCCCTCAAAACCTACACCACCAAAACACACACATAGAAACATGAAACGCACACTTAAATTCCCGGAGGCTCTCAATAAAATTCTCCTCAAGCAACAGAGACCTCCAAAGAAGAAACACAAGCAACCTCCACCCCCCAACACAACCCAAATGACACATAGCCTACAAACTCAGTGTGCCACTCAACCACAGCCCATAAGGCATAACAACGTACCCAACACTCGAGTCATAGGTGAGTCTATAGTCAAGTACACTGATGCTCCACTCACCAGGCTAAACAAGGCAAAAATTACTGTCAGCTGTGTGTCGGGTGCCAGGATTCGCCACATAATGCACGTACTCAGGTCACTTCACAACAAGTACAAACATGACTCCGTCATTGTCCATGTTGGTGTGAATGACCTGAGATGTACCTCTCTGAACTACATGAAAAGAGACATGGAGGAGCTCTCTGATCTTGTAGCCCAGGCAGGTATGACCCTAGCCCTGAGTAGCATCCTGCCATCACCCATAATGATACCACAGTACAAGGACAAAATGATTGACTTCAACAATTGGCTAAGCTTCTGGTGTGATCCTAAGGGGATCCAGTATCTGTCTGCCTGGGATGACATGATCGACAGACCACGATGCTTTGCCAGAGATGGCCTGCATCTGTTGCCCTTGGGAATCTGGATACTGACTAAGGCTCTTGCCACCCCTATAGTGCCTTTTTTAGGCAAGTTTCAAATGACAAATTCACCACCTTAACAGGTACGAGCAAGCAAAATCTGAGGGTAATGTTACTCAATGTTAGAAATCTAAACCTCAAAATGCATTCACTTGAGGCACTCCTTAAAATGGAAAACATTGACATCTGTGCAGTGACAGAGACCTGGTTCAAGGCTCCAGAGATCACCCCTGCATTACCAGGCTATAATTCATACCACACCTTTTGACCACCTAATTTGGACCGAAATGCTAAAGGCGGAGTTGTTTCCTTATTCATTAAGGATATCCACACCTCCAGGCTAGTTGCTCAGCATAATGCATCTAAGATTATCTAAGTGCACCTAACTCTGGGCAAGACCGCAATCCAAATTGTAACTTGCTACAGATCCTCCACCATGCCCCAGGATTCCCACTCCTCATTTCTTGATACACTGGAAATATTAGGGTACAACCCAACACCATAATAATGGGCAATTTCAACTACCCCACCATTAACTGGGAAAACTACTCAAGTACCAACTCTTTTGCTCAATGTTTTCTGGAATTCATAAATTCCAATGCCTTGGATCAACTTATCCACGCCCTCACCAGGGGCAGCAATCTTCTAGACCTGGTCATTACCAACATGGGCGACCAGTGTTCCACACCAAAGGTCAATTCCTCGTTGGTCAGATCCGACCACAAGCTAATCACCCTAAGCATCCACATCCCACCCCCACACCCCTTTAGGGAAACCGCCGTAAAAAAATTCTCCAAAGCCAACTTCACACTTCTTAAGACAGAAGTGGCAAACCTCATGACACCCATGCAGACATACAATAGAGGTATGACTGCTGAATCCTACACAAATGCACTTTATAAGCACTTACACAAGTGCATGGATTGTGCTATCCCTAACAGGACCAAGATGCTATCCTCCAAAAAAAAGGAAGCCAATCTGGTGGTCCCCTGCCATAAACAAACTCTACAATAGAAGAAAGAAACTGTTGCAAAGAAGAGTAAATTCCCATGATTAGAGGAACTCCCTGTTCAGCCTCAGTAAGTAGCTGAGATCCCTCATAAAATCCTCCAAAGCTAGTTATGAAAACAAAATTGCCACTGATTCTAAAGACAGCCACAAAGCATTCTATAGCTATGCCAAGAATCTTAATGGCAACACTCAGATCTGCTCTGAGTTACAGCACAATGGCACTAAATATACAGAACCAACCTTATATTGCCAACACCCTGGCAGATAGGTTCAGTCCTAACTTTACACCCCTCTCACCCCCTAAAGAGCCCATCTCTATACCGGAAGAATGCAAAGTTCTTGTAATCATGGGTCACAGGTACAAACCACACTCTCCAAAGCCAAGAACACAGCATCTATGGGACCTGACAACATCCCAGGCTGCGTTCTACATGAACTGCAGAATGAACTGGCACCCCACCTAAGCACCATGTTCAATCATAGCCTCACCTCAGGCTTTGTGCCCACTGTATGGCGCACAGTGATGGTTATCCCACTCCACAAAGGGGGAGCCACCATGGACCCCAGGAACTACTACCCCATTAGCCTAATGAGCCTGGTCTGCAAGGCCATGGATTGTATCATCATGGATCTTATACACAAAGACATTGGTAATCTCAAAACTCTGGAACCCACCCAGTTCGGGTTTGTAAAAGGAAGGTCACGTCTTCTAAACCTGATAGACTTCTTTAAAACAGTCACCAAAGCCGTAGATGAGAGTAAGGTGGTTCACACAGCCTATCTAGATCTTGCCAAGGCTTTTGACACCATCCCCCACTCTGGAATTATAGAGAAACTCACTAAACTAGGTATAAATACCTATGTCACAAGATGGGTTGCCAATTGGCTCACTGACAGAACCCACACTTTGAAAGTAGCAGACTACAAATCCGACTTCAGACCAGTGGCAAGTGGAGTACCACAGGGTTCACTCCTGGGTCCTCTCCTGTATGGTATCTACTTTTCTGAAGTACAGACTAGCATAGAAGGTCTTTAGCTAACAAAGTTTGCAGATGACTGCAAACTACGAGCCATAATCAAATCTTCTAATGATATGGACATCCTACAAAAGGGCTTCATGGAGACAGATGCCTGGTGTCAAAGCCATGGCCTCAAGCTCAATGCCAAAAAGTGCATTGTCATCCCCTTTGGTAAAAACTCTGTACCCATGAGCTACCACATAGGTGATAGTCTACTTAACACCGAAAGTGTGATAAGAGACCTTGGAACACAGCTGGACAGTAGTC
This sequence comes from Protopterus annectens, assembly GCF_019279795.1. Taxonomy (NCBI): domain Eukaryota; kingdom Metazoa; phylum Chordata; order Ceratodontiformes; family Protopteridae; genus Protopterus; species Protopterus annectens. The sequence continues at coordinate 824,749,471 of NC_056749.1, read as the reverse complement.
TCTCCTTTGATAATCACATTGTCACAGTAGTCAGGAAATCCTTCTATGTGGCACACCTCATCACAAAAGGTTTCTCATCCTGGAAAAAAGAGGTCATTGTTCCCCTCTACTCATCACTCATTAGACCCATTATAGAGTATAACACCCCTTTTGGTATGTGCCTCACAAGACATCTACAACAACTGGAAAGGCCGCAGAAATACCTCACAAAGAGGATTGCCAGCCTCAAACAGATGCCTTACGCAGACCGTCTCAAAAAATGCCAGCTTTACTACGTCGCATATTGCTTATTCAGAGGCAATCTCTGCCTAACATACAAAGCTATGTCAAACCCAGAGCTGTTGGACATGGTCCACTTAAAGAAATCCCAATCCCTCTGAGCTACATGCTCTAGGGACCTAAACCTTGTCACCATAATAAACAGAACATGCTGGAGGGATAGATTCTTGTCCCAGAGATTTCCCATACTCTGGAACAAACTACCTATCTATATCAAATAAAGATCCTCATTAGCACTCTCTAAGAAAAATCTTGATGAGTGGATGGGAGATAGGAAATTCACCCCAGGGATCACCTCTGTGGCTCTGCTTGACAGGGGCACAGGAAAAAATTTTCTTGGGTGGCGAAAGCCAGGGTACCTTTTTGCCTATACTTATATAGACCCTAGGGCCAATAGCCTAGTACCTACCTATGAACCAATAATTAGTAAGATGGTAATAAAATGTAATAACTTTTGTAATATGCTAATGATCAACTAACGTATATTATTATTATCTCCTTCAACAACAACAGCAATGAAAACAACATAAGTGAAAGGAAGGATTCATCAGTGGTTTTCAAGTGTGAGTTACTAAACAATACTTCTTTCAGAATTCATTTTTAAGTATGCAGGGGGTATTTAGGAGGATTTCTGATGTGTTGCTTTCACAGCAAGCAACAGTAATTCACTAAGTCATTCACTTACTCATTCAGTCATTCACTCAGTCAGTCACTCAGTTGCTCACTCACTCACTCACTCACTCACTCACTCACTCACTCACTCACTCACTCACTCACTCACTCACTCACTCACTCCCTTAATGTGCCTACTTAGTGTTGGCACAATCCTGTCCACTCTCTGAATGTGTTTCATGGCCACTTGTCCGTGTTACAGAGCAGTGGGTACAAGAGACTACAACCACTTAAGGTATGACATTATGGAGGCTGGGATGCATGGATACTAGAACATATATGGAAGGCTGGTACATAAGTATGTATTGCTACAGAGAACAGCTGGTGTGCAACTGCACCGGCAATTGCAGCTGGTATTATAAGAAATTCATACATTTCTCTGTGATACTGTAAAAAGGAAAGCTCTAACTAGAAAGTTTGTCTGGTAACTGGAGCTGGATTAAAAGATTGAAATTATCTGTACAGTATGTGCCCTGTCAAAATGAAAAATGCTATGACACACAATATTTCACCCAGGGGAAGTGTCTGGGTGGATATTAGGAAAGGTTCTATACTGTTAGCTCAGGAGAAATTGTACACACTGGTCATGACTGTAGTGCTTACAAGTTGGGCAGAGTTGACAATCACAACTTAGTCTGTCTTTACCTAAGTTAGATGACCATTTACTCATTATAGTTTATTTGAAAATATTGTCACTGACAATGGAACCTAATTCATGTCAGAAGGATTTTGTTGATTCATTAAGAAGAATAGTTCATCCCAACAGTGTCCCAGATCACATTCCACACAGTGGATTATCTGAATATTTATACAGACCAGCAAAACAGGCATTTGTAAATAAATAAATACTATGTTAGAAATTCAGGTACAATCTTGTTTCTATTACAGGGCAGTAAAACCCTGAATTGTGGTATAGGGCAAGAACCCGACAAACTGTATTTGAGTAGTGGCATAAGAACTATTCTTAACCTAATGGAACTGTTTTACTGGCACAGAAACACACTTGAAAAAGTTCCTGCATGATAAACAAGTGAGTGAAACCATGTTCAGTGATGAAGACTCTAGGTACCTTTAAAATACTCCTGTGGTGATCCTTAGTGGATTACATGTAATACATTACAAAAGACAGATATATAATCTTTTTGAGTTCAATGAACTTTATCAAGAACTTCCTACAGGAGATATTTCAACAAGCTAAAATGCAGATTTTCAATGGCCAGAAATAGTTCTGAAGAAAATAATTAATTTACAGCTATATTAGATAGTAACTGTGTTGATATGTCAATTATAGACAATGCCTCATTTCTACTACTAACTTGTTTTCTGTTTGCTCAGGATATTGCTATAAAAATGAGTCTAAATTTCCATAGAGTAAAACAATTCTCAACTGAGCTGAGCACATGACTGAGGGATAGGAAAACACCTCAGCAGCTTATGGAGTAACTAATGCCTTATATGCAGCTTGTCTGTGCTTTGTTTCATTATAGAACTAGCTACTTCTCTAAATGGACATATTAACAGATAAGAAAACACCACTGTACTCTATTCAAATGATTAATTATAGTTCATTTAAAAACTGATGTCTGTGGTATTCTCAGGAGTGCCTATAAAGCTGTGTGTCTCCATAGATGTGAGGCTTTACTTAACAGTAAAATGAGATTATTTTGCATATGTACACTACTCAGTAATAAAGTAGTTTCAAAATAGACAACCTACCTACATGTGCCATTTTTCTTAGTATTGTGCATAGAAGACATCATCATTTAATGGATATTATCACTTTAATAATTATGAATGAATAGAACTAAATCATCTCAAGAATATTGTGAGTTATTTGCAAAGATGAATACCTAATATTTGCTTATGTTCAAGAATGTGCAGTACATCTGAATGTAGAAAAACAGTATGGAGGATGATAACAGGTGCATGCACTCCAATGTATATGTGTGTGTAAGTATGTTTTGTGTGTGTCTGTGTGTGTGCACGTGTGTGCACGAGTGTGTATGTGTGTGTGTGTGTGTGTGTGTGTGTGTGTGTGCGTTCACACATTTGTATCTTGGCATGTGTGTGTGTGTGTGTGTGCGTGTTTGTTGCTACACATGCAATGTGTGTATCTCTGCATGTGTATACATTTGATTTATTTGTGTGTTTCTACATATGTGGTGTGTGTACAAGTGTACATGCATGTATGTTTTGTGTGTGTGTGTGTGTGTGTGTGTGTGTGTGTGTGTGTGTGTGTGTGTGTGTGTGTGTGTGTGTGTGCGCTCGCACGTGCATGCGTGTGTGTTTGTATGCATGCATTTTTGTATGTGTGTCTGTAGCTCTGTGTTTTTTTACATCATGCCTCTCAACCTCTTACACAAAAAAATCTACACAAAACGAAAAATAATGGAGGACAAAGCCTCAAAAATAAGGACATATTTTAAATATTGCTCTTATAAACTTAGAAAGTTGATAGAATAAAAGATCTTTTCTGAATGATATAAAGTTTGAAAATCAAATGACTGTCATTATTTAGTGAATTTATTCTTCAGTGATTTGTCTCGAAATCCAGAAAAACACAAATTTTATGAGGAATAAATCAAAAATACAAGGCAAAAATCTGGACATTCTGTGAAAATCTGGACAGTTGAGAGGTATGCTGTGTGCATGTGTGTGTGTGTGTGTGTGTGTGTATGCGCATGCGTGTGTCTCTGTGTGAATGTATTTCCACACATGTTGTGAGTGTGTCTGCCCAGGTGTATACTCTTGATTTGTTTGAGTGCATGTGTTTCTGCACAGGTTGTGAGCTCATGTGTGTGTGTGTGTGTGTGTGTGTGTGTGTGTGTGTGTGTGTGTGTGTGTGTGTGTGTGTGTGCGTGTGTGTGTGTGCCAGTGCATGTGCATTAATGTGCATGGTTATGCATAATGACAGCCTACACTAGGAAATTATTTTGAGGTAAGAGAAGCATCATTGAAAATTGCAGGAACAAATAATTCCCTAGAGATATAGAATATTGAATAAGCCAAGTTTCCAGGAACAAATTTACTCACATACTTCACAAAAGCAGTATGGAAAGCATATGCAAATAGTCTTGAGTAAAAAGAAGCTTAGTCACTCAAATCAGTAACCATTATTAGTCAAATTGTCAAGCTGAACTGCAGTAATGTCTTTCAGGTAAGAATATCAGTACCCTATTTTACTCCAAAATGATCGCACAAGATTTTGATGCTTAGAAATTTATATCATTTCTGTTCCTTGCTATGTTAAAAAAAAAAAAAAAACTTTAAAACAAGAAATATATAATAAAAAAGTTACTGTCCTTACTGATGATGTATTGAACATAATAAATCCCACCTGAGTGCTTTGAATGTATTTGATTTGAAGTGCCATTATTAGAGTTCAATAAAACAAATAAAAGTAAAAATTATAATCAGACTTGGAAATAATAAAACATTATTACTGTTGCCCAAAACTAGTAGCTTGTCTTATGATATTAGTTTGTTGTCTATTCAGTATAGAAAAATAATAACCTGTCACCAAACCATTAAACTCCATGATTTATGTGTATCATGAAAATATATAACGGTTATGTTGCTGGTTTCTCTGACCATACAAGTATGCAGAACTTGTACATCACAGAGTTGGGACTTTACATCCTGTGCACTTCTGACAGATTCATATAAGAAAGCACCCTTACATAGGCACAACAGTATTTAAGAAACAGTGAGCATATATCAACCTGAAAGGTGAAGATACAACAGCAACCATGCCTAAAACAGCAACAGGAGTCTAAACAAGAAACTCCATTCCCTACATGCTCTCTTCAATTTAGAGAATACTGACATCTGTACTATTACAGAGGCATGCCCCAGGATTCAATAAACTCCATGTAGGAATAGTGCTTTTCCTGCACGTAGTGAACTGTGTCCATTTCCACCTAGCTTTAACAGCACCACACCATGCATATTCATGAAAATTCACTGCTGCTAAGGCTAAATGGACAAGAATGAACACTACTGAGTGCAGGGGCCATGTTTAATTAGTGCCTGCACATTTAACATGCCCCCTGCACTCTCAAAGTGCCATACAGCACTTTTTAAATGTATTTCAATGTCTGCAGACACTGAAAGCAAATAAATTAGTAAAACAGTGTTCTCAGACACTGAAATAGATAGTAGATCATGAAATAAATGCAGAGGGTACATGACAGGTACTGTCACACACCTCCTGCATTGCGAAAGTGGCGTATGGAAATACCCCTCAACTGTACAGGCTTTCGCTGAATGTCCAGATGTCTGCCTCACATACCTCTCAATCTCTTAGAGCAACAAATCTGGACAAAGCCATAAATAATGGGGGGAGAAAGGCCCAAACATAGGGACACTTTAAATATTGCTCTTACAAACTAAGAAAGTTGATAGAATAACAGGTTTTGCAATAGCACAGATTTCCTGAAGGGTATGAAGTCTGAAACTCAAATGTCTGTCATTATTTTCTGACTTAAACCCTGGGTGATTTACCAATGATTTGCTAGAAAACCACAATCATATGAGAAATGAACCAAACTTATGAGGCAAAAATCTGTACATTTGAGAAGTATGCTGTATCATATTTTTGGTGTGTTCCTCCAAATACCTGTCCCTACCTGGCAAATAGCAGAGGATTGGAGTCATTAAATAATGAGAAACATTTGAGTTTAAGACTCCATGTCCATTGGAAAAGCCATCCTAATTCAAAACATATTATTCTATCAACTTTCTAAGTTTGTAAGAGCAATATTTAAAACCTGTCCCTATGTGTCCCCTTACAATTGCCCTTACTGTGACTGACAAGGAGTATGACAACATGTAAATAAAGTGGTTTTATTAATTTCCATTTTTTTCCATTCTAATGTATGCTTAAGTATAACTGAGTGGATCTGTGCATTAGGGCCCTCTGCTCAGCATTGCTTAAACATCTCATAGCAGCTAAATAAAAATGTATAGCTAAAACCTTAATGATGCTATAGTGCAGTGGTTAGAGTCTCAGATTTGCATGCAGGTGTTCATGGTTCAAGTACCAAGACAAGCCCTTGGTTCTTACATGTGAAAGCATTGTTAAAAGTACATTTTTATGTTAAATTATGTAGTAAGTGATATTTGTCACCCATGGTAGTGTAGCTAGTCCAAAATGGAAGTGTGAGTGCATATAACATGTTAAATCACCCATGTATACACAGCCGTCCCACATATTATAGTCACATCCCAAGGTAATGTAATGAAAGCACATAGGGAGATGTCATGTAAAGTAAATCATATACACTTAATAATATGTTAGTAATGAATTAATCTAGAATCCTGATTTTTTTAAATGAAAACTGAGCAATGCTAAGTAGTGCTCAGCTATGCATAACTGGTTTAAACATTGCTTTGATGTAAATGCTATGCAGCAGTTATCTCAGCTAAGCAGATTTGCACACTGTTAAGCAGTGCTCAGCATTTACCCCTTTAAACACTGTTCAACTCAAGCTTAGTGGACTTGTGCACTGCTTAGCTGAGCTTAGCAGTTTCAAAATGGTCCAATGACAGCAAAGGGTGGAAATATGGCCTTATTTAAACCACACAGGTGGGAATACAGCCAGAACCTGTTGTAGTTGATCTGTGCAGGTACTATGTCAGACGTTAGGGAAGGAGCATGCTTTTGGGTGCAGTGCAGGGTCATTCAGGAGCCCAGGGTCATGGCTGGACTCCATGTAGAAAACCATGATTAGAGACTGCAGCAGGGCCAGTACCAGGGCTCACAATACAAAGTTGAGGCCAGTGACCATCTTGCATGTTATCTCCCCAGTGCTACTGGCATCCCCTGAACTGATGAACATGTACGACATCATTATGCCAACCTAAACTAGAGGAGGGGGCTACTCTTGGCCCATTGGATCCAAGGTGCATATGCACAGAATGCTCCAGCAATGTGTAACTATCAGTATCAAGTAGTTTGTACCAAAGTCTAGCCTGAGTATGTGATAGACAGGTATGCATAATGTTTGTTTTTCTCCACTACAGCTGCAGCAGAGGGGGCTAGCAACATTGAAGCCCATGCTGACAGACTGTTAAGGCTGCACCAACAGGCCAGTGAGTGCAAATCTATCTTGCAGTATATAATGCAAATAACTAAGAAGGAGTACATTGTTTACTACCAGTAGGTATACTGTTACTGTGTTAACTGAATAAATAAAGTTTGTCTAATATTGATTTACAGGATACATAGTACTAAAGCACTGTGTCATGTCACTGTAATAAAGATCTATACCACAAACTGTTGTCTTTACTCTGGTATGTTATTGCAGAAATATAATGTATAGAAGTTCTCCACAGCAAATATGACTTTGACAGCATTCATTAACTGAGGTTGTTCTGTGAACCAGCTGTTAAGAACAACTGCAGATTGTGTAGCTGTATAACAAGACATAAATGAAATATGAAATATATACTGCACCACGCTCTGAACCCTGAATAGTAATGTGTAATGTATCACTGTGTGTCCCATGCAGCATTGCCATGTGTTGAGCTTTGCTTTCCATATTGAATTATTTCAAAGGATTAATGTACAGTACACTATCTGTCATGCATGCATCTCAGGATTACAAGATCAGACTGTCTAAACAAGAGAGTATTAGGGAGAAACCAGTCAAACAAAATGCAGTAGCTCCCCAGGAGCTCAGTGTGATGAGAAATAGCTTCATTGTTAATTTTGCACATCCAGACACTGTTTGAATCCAGGGAGTGGTAGTAAGATGTGTGCATATTTACACACAAGGAATCAGGAATAAATGTAGAAACAGTCAGGTAGTGTTAACAGATATTTTCTCCACAGGTCTTACAGGTAAAGAAATGTTGGTAGTAGCTGTATGAAGGGTATACTAATATACCATGTACAACTGTTCCACTGTCCAACCCCATGCCTC
>NC_056749.1:824726808-824741094 GCF_019279795.1 Protopterus annectens | reverse complement strand
TCAATGTTCATTGATAAGTATGTTAATGTTCACACATCTGTATGCAGTGCTGTATCAATGTTCATTGGTAACTTTGTTAATGTTCACACAGTTTTGTGCAGTGCTGTATCAATGTGCATTGGTAACTTTGTTAATGTTCACACAGCTGTGTGCGGTGCTGTGTCAATGTTAATTTGTAACTATGTTAATGTTTACACAGCTGTGTGCAGTGCAGTATCATTGTTTATTGGTAACTATGTTAATGTTCACACAGTTGTGTGCAGTGCTGTATCAATGTTTATTCATATCTTTGCTAATGTTCACACAGCTGTGTGCAGTGCAATGTCAGTGTTTCTCAGCCAGTGAAGCTATTCCTGTTGTTTTGTATAACACATTTGCCCCAGAATTGAACTTCATGCTATCTGTGTCTATATGCTATACATGTCATTACTCAATGCCTGTGCTGCAGGAGCAGTCATGCCACAACATTCACTACACAACTGTTTCACTTGTAGGATATTAAAAAATGTGTTTGTATTTCTTTCTTCAAACCAACAACTGAGAGCAATAACTTCATGCAGTGTTATGTTTGTAATGTCAGTATATTCATATAATTTTGCCTTTTGCTGGAATTGAACAGCAAGCTATATATGTCCAAGGACTAATGATGTGTATGAAGCATATGTACTACAGTGGAAGTCTTAAGAAAACTGTGAGACTCCAACTATGTGAAGTTATTACCTCATATGATTGTGTTACAAACAAGCTGTATGAGATAAAAGGGATGGGTAATTTTTCTCCCACTGTAATTGCATACATTGTAACTGTGGTTGATGTCATCCATATATAACAATATAAGGACACACGATGCTTACAGTCACTCAAGGTGGGTTATGAGCACTTGACAATGTGATGACAGAAGATATGAATTAACCAGCTAAAATTGTGAGATACTGCCATGACATCATGTTATTGCTTCAAGGGATATGTATGTCTGTAATTGCTTTAAGGACTGTTGCTATATGTCTATTTCTCACACAGCATTGCTTGCTGTTAGGAATACACAAGCACATGTGATGTATTTTTCAGTCATCTCTGTGATGGGAGAATAGCTATCCTACACAATTTATGAATAATCACAAACTGAAACACACGCCTTTTTAATGCAGCATCATACAGAACATTGCCACATCTCCTGATGCCACATGAAACATCATAATACTCTTAAGAAAGCCAAATATCTTCCAATGGAATCATCATTATCCAAGCTAGTATTTCTGTGAGAGAAATGACCAATATCTCTGTATCTAGGAGCCCCCAGTTATACATGCACACAGCAGATAGCTGGGTGACAGTCAGTACCAGAATCACTAGATCCAGGGATTTTAACTTTGCTTGAGAGAGAAGTCAAACATGCTGGTGAGGCAGGTATGTGACTCAAAGAATCTCTATGCTCTGTAATAGGCTTCCCATCCATGTGAAGCAGAGTCCATCCTTAACCGTATTTAAATGTAACTTTGAGCAATGGATGGGAAATCACAAATTTATCACCAGGCTGGGTCCCATGTGTCTAATAGAAACAGCCTGACAGTAAACATTCCCTAACTAACCCCCCCAACACATAGCTTTTTAGGAACCTCCAAACTAACATATGCCTCCTAACATACATACCCCACCTAACAAACAGCCCCCCCTGTTATGGCGCACATGCAAACAGGGGATGCAATTGGCTTGGGTTGTGTGACAAGGCTTATAAATGCTTTGGTGGTTGTTAGCCTGGTATATACCTAAGAACCTATGAGTAACACTGATGGATTATGTGTGAAAATGTTGTACACCATTGTAACAAAGTTGCAAGTGTAACCGTTGGAGTGCAGACATTCATTAACGGACTAAATTACTTGAGTTATCACTGTGAAAACCAAATACTTTGGTTTCAAAATTCCATTAACAAATACAAAAGTTGTACAATTTACACACATATATATTTGTTAACGTTCTTCATGAAGCACACAGCTGCCAACCTCATTTGTGTTGCTGATAGCAAAGTATTAGCACGTTCATAAAAATATCTTGAGGTGTTGAACTTAGAATGGGAATTAGGAGTAGTCTATGGTGCTCTGTGCTAACCTTCATGCAAATAAGCCGTAAACACAAAAAATATGTCTGAATCTAAAGGAAAACAGAACAGATATGTGTTATAATCATGTTTCATGTGTATCCCCTTCAGCTGATGGAGTTTTCAGAAACACGAAATTCATATGGTTGAGACCATATGATCAAGTTTTTGGAAACTTTTAGCTTTTGAATGGAGATTGTGGTACAGGAAGTATCAGGAACTTACCCTTTTCTTCACTGTAGTGCAATCTAGGAGTTGGTCTGTATAATTTGTAGGGAGTGTGGGACAATCTAGGAGTTGGTCTGTATTATTTGTAGGGAGTGTGGGACAATCTAGGAGTTGGTCTGTATAATTTGTAGGGAGTGTGGGACAATCTAGGAGTTGGTCTGTATAATTTGTAGGGAGTGTGGGAGGATGCAGAGGGGCTTGCTACCTTGCATAAATGTAAACAAAATGAGATTTTTTTGTGGGTTTTTTTTTTGATGTTCATATTTTCTGAAACTCGATCATATGGTCTTGTCTGTATGAATTTCAAGTTTCTGAAAACTCGATTGTCTGACATAGATCCCATGATGTATCCACTTGTCATGACAGCTGCAGTTCTTCAGTCCTTACATGTAAGCTGCAGGTGCTATTGCTGGTGGAACCATAGCATATGAAAAAAGTTTTGAATCAAGAAGGTTTATTTGATGACACACAGAAAGGGTGGAAAGAGGTGAACATTTGAGGACAGGAATACTCATACAGGTATACTAACAGATTAGTTTATGCTTCATTCTGCACATATTTGTGTTGTGTTTTTCTTTAGTTTATTTCATAATTATGCAGGCAAGATCTGTACAAGACGTTCACACAGCTATGTGCAATGCTGTATCTATGTTTATTGGTAACTATGCTAACGTTCACAAAGCTGTGTGCAGTGCTTTATCAATGTTTATTGGTAACTATGCTCACGTTCACATATCTTTGTGCAGTGCTGCGTCAATGTTGATTGGTAACTATGCTAATGTTCACACAGTTGTGTGCAGTGCTGTATCAATGTTTATTGGTAACTATGTTAATGTTCACACAGCTGTGAGCAGTGCTGTATCAATGTTTATTGGTAACTATTTTAATGTTCACACAGCTGTGTGCAGTGCTGTATCAATGTCCACTGGTAACTATGTTAATGTTCACATAGCTGTGTGCAGTGCTGTATCAATATTCATAGATAACTATGTTAATGTTCACTCAGCTGTGTGCAGTGCTGTATTAATGTTCATTGGTAACAATGTTAATGTTCACACAGCTGTGTGCAGTGCTGTATCAATGTTCATTGGTAACTATTTTAATGTTCACGCAGCTGTGTGCAGTGCTGTATCAATTTTCATTGGTAACTATGTTAATGTTCACACAACTGTGCGCAGTGCTGTATCAATGTTCATTGGTAAGTATGTTAATGTTCACACAGCTGTGTGCAGTGCTGTATCAATGTTCATTGATAAGTATGTTAATGTTCACACATCTGTATGCAGTGCTGTATCAATGTTCATTGGTAACTTTGTTAATGTTCACACAGTTTTGTGCAGTGCTGTATCAATGTGCATTGGTAACTTTGTTAATGTTCACACAGCTGTGTGCAGTGCAGTATCATTGTTTATTGGTAACTATGTTAATGTTCACACAGTTGTGTGCAGTGCTGTATCAATGTTTATTCATATCTTTGCTAATGTTCACACAGCTGTGTGCAGTGCAATGTCAGTGTTTCTCAGCCAGTGAAGCTATTCCTGTTGTTTTGTATAACACATTTGCCCCAGAATTGAACTTCATGCTATCTGTGTCTATATGCTATACATGTCATTTTACCTTCATGTGTGTGCATTGCACAAGGGTAAACAGCAATTGTCCAAAAGGCCGTTTGCAAAGTTTGCAAACGCCGATCGGAAGAAGGTTCGAATGTGCAATGAGTGAATGCACAGTGACATTCGCTCATTGCACATTCAACATTTTGGGGCGGATTGCACTATAATGGGGATCGGAAAATGGTCCCTTTACCCACTGTAGTGCGATCTTGTAGTTAAAATATTAAAGTAGGGGGGTGTGGGGGTGTCCCCCACATGGGGGTGCAGGGGGGGCATGCCCCCCTGCTTTTACACTTCATTAGATTTTTTTGACATTAATGTTCGAAAATCAGCTAATCTGCTTTTTGATTTGTTGATTTTCGAACATATAAAACTGTCGCTGTTTTCATTTTCGTGGTTACGATTCGCTCATATGAGCAATCACACCCCTGTGATTCAGCTTTGTAAAGGTAAACCATACAAGACAGTGTTTCCAATAAGGAGCAACACATTAATATAGCAGTAGGATAATGATAAGTTAAGAAAATGTGTAGCCAACCCTTACAACCACAGGAGTCAGACAGAGCAGTCAAAAACACTTAGGCATACATCTGGATTTGAAACTTGGCAGTATTCCAAAACAAATCTACAGACATAAGTATTATCTAACCCTTTCTCATAGGAACTGCTGCTTCTCAAAGTCAAATATGGCAACATATTGAAGCAAAACAGAATGTATGTATAACTCTTCACTACCCTCATGACATTTGTAAAATCCCATAATATGTACTGTCAAAACTGATGATACACAAGTAGGAACAAACAGAGACATGGAGACAGTGACAGAGAGACACACAAAGAATGTTACATTTTTCTGGGACATTTTTAACATCCATAGGGAGATTTAATGTTACGTTTTTCTTAATGAGTAATGCAGCCTGCTATATACAATCAAGTGTTTCCAACAGGGATTCCAAGATGGCTGCCGACTAGACTAGTCCCTATTCTTAGAGCTCCTCACAGACCAGTATCATCTTTATTTTTTACAACTTGAGACTAATATTTTTCCTCAGTTTTTTTCATAAAAGGATTATACTAAGCTTTTTACATATAGTTGGAATATTTTTGGCTTTGGAATTTTTATTTTGGGTCACATTTTACCTCAGAACAAATTGTGGAGCTATCTGACTTGGGCACCTGCTGCTTCAGACTTTTCCTGGAACTTGTCACCCTGGTAACAACATCTAATCACTGGGCATGGCTACTAAATCGGAGTCTATGGATTCACAGACCACGAAGGCCAAATTCTCATCAGTTCATTCACCAGAAAAGATAATACTTCTAAAAGACTGAGAACTTCCAAAACTCTTCTGAACCAGCCAAAGTAAGTAGCAAAGAATTAAATGACTCAAACTTTTATTTAGACGAGTTAAAGCTAGCATTAAAGCCTATACAAAGTGCCATTCAGAACTTTACAGAAAAATTTACTGACTTTGGTGATACATTAAAACAAATAAATGACAGAATGAGTATTATTGAAAACAATAACTCAGCTATGGAAATAAAAACTGAGACATTGGAAAATGATTTAAAGTCTAAAGATAAAACTATTTCTGAAATACAATCTAAATTGATAGACTTGGAAGCCAGAAGTCGCAGGAACAACATTATCATTCGGGGTTTACCAGAATCTTTTGATAAGAATAATTTGCTATCTGTGTCCAAGAGTATATTTGAGTCATTACTAAACTGTGAAGCAACTTCAAAAAACATAACTGTTGAGAGAGCACACAGAGCTCTACGTGCCAGTCAGGATGCTTCCTCACCAAGAATTATATATACAAAATTGCTAAATTTTCAAGATGCTTTTCAAATACTGCAAGCAGCCAAAAGTAAGAAACAGTTTGTATGGAAATCGCATAAGTTATCATTCTCACAGGATTTTCCTCCTCAAATAAAACTAAACAGACAAAAGCTCTCTCCCTATTGTGCAGAATTAATTAAAAGAGGGATAAGATTTCGCATGTCTTATCCAAATACTTTGTCATTCACATTTAATGAAAAAAAGTTTACTTGTTCTGATTCTAAGGGAGCAAAAGATGTTTTTTTCAAAGCATTCAAAAAGCTTCCGGACTCAATTTCCTAACAAGGTACATAATTGTCTGGACACAAAAATGTTGAAAATATATATATATATTTCCTTTTTATAGGTTATTTACATACAGTTAATGAGCTTAATCAATTGTGAAATATATTACTGTCAAGGGTAAACAAAAGGTGTATAAATATGTACACAAATATGTTAACTCATTCCTCTTTTCTTCAGAAAACATGAAGTGTCTTAGCTTTCTTTGTGGTGAAATCAGAAATATTAACATAGATTTCACCCTCTTAATAAATCTTGCGATCCCCTTACTTAGTGAGATTTAGTATTTATACATAGTTCAAATAAGAACTTGTCAAGTGTTAATACGATATTTTTCTCATAAAGATTAGAATAATACAGAATATACGAGGTATAAATCCTTCACAAATTGCCTCTGTTAAGAGTATGTACAGTGCATATATATATAAACATAAATATGTTTTTTTTTTCTTTACTTGAAGCAATGGGAAAACGCAAATTTGTTATGTGCTTTCATGTTTTATCTCACAATTAAGGTGCTGGTATTTAAAATAGATTCAGCACTCCAGATACTTTCTGTTTATATCTATTCAAATAGCGTACAAGCGTTTTTTCTTTTTAGGCAAATAAAATGCCTTGGTTTAGCCAGAAATTTTTTGGAGGGAGATACACAGACTCTCGAGACTGCTCCGAGAGAAAATCTTTTATCTAACACATCAGCAGATGTTACTACTATGGCACGTATCATTATGTAGATATGGAGCTTGGCGGTGACGTCATCACTGTAGTGGGAAGCTTAGGTGACTTGAGAAGCTATTGTATAGTTAAAGAGTGTATTTTCATCTAGACTACATGTTGGATATGCGTGCTCGGCCTCCGTGGATCTTTGAGACATCGTTGTGATGACATCGTTGGAGGGTGTGGGGAGAGCGCTTATGAGCGTATATTCAACGGAGCTATAGTGTTTGGTATTTGTCAGCTTCATGCTCGTGGTGTATTCTGATTGCTTGTTGATTAAAATGCTGGTCTCCTTCTTGGCCAGTTTGGAATGGGGAACAGGATCGAGGCAAGGAGCCTTGTACGTTGAACGTATATTTGTAAAGCTCTAGCTGGCGGCAGTATGAGTGAGAATATGGTCATGTTTCGTGATGGGGAACGGAGCGGCGAGGAGCATCATGCTTATGGCTGGATGGATGCATTCTTTGAAGTGGGGGTTGAAGGACAGGTACGTTTTTTTTTTTTGTTATTGTTTTTAGTTCATGCTTCTTCTCTCTCTTCTTTTTTTTCTCTTGGGGTCTGCATCTTGATGGGAGGATCTTTGGTTGTTGTGTGTTGTTGTGGAGAGCATCACGGAGATTGGTGTCTGTGGCGAGTCGCTTTGGCTTGTGTTGTTGGCTTGGTTCTGTTCTTGTGGGTTCGTGCTTTGGAGTTTCTGTTGAATACATGATTCTTTGTGTTTTTGGTGTCTTGGTTGGCTTGTTCGGATTGGATGGAGTGTGGTGTTGGTTCCCTTGGCTAGGAGATCTTCGGTTTTCAATGCTGGTTGGGCGGCTTTGTTAAGGGGTGCACCGCAGTTTGTGCTTTGATTTGGTGGTGACGCCGTGCTGATGTGTAGGGCTACTGGAGTGAAGTGTATGTTTTTTCTTTTTTTTTCCTTTTTTTTACAGTGTCGGTGGACCACCGACGCTAGGATGGACTGGTGGCTTTGGTGCTATCTGGCGCGTTGGATGGGAGAAGTGCTAGCAAAATATCAGCAGCTTTGTTGCATCTTAATCTATGTGTTTGTCTTATGTAGATTTTCAAGGCATTGAGGTGACGTCATTGTTAGAACATATACAGGAAGCACTTACTCACTGAAATTGGGTTAATTTGATAACTTAGAAATATATAATATGTCATGGTAGGTTGCTGTGTGATGGCTTGTTTAGGCGTGATAGAGAGCGTTTAGGGGGAGTGCTGTTTCTATAGTTTACTGCAGCATGTACAGAGCTCTTTTATGGGATACTGTTGGTATATGCAGAAGTTCTATTTGGAGTTACACGTTACCAAGTTTCAACTACTATATGCATTGTAGCTTGAATACCCTGTCAATATAGACAGGTGTAATACTATCTTCGAATTGAGGTTCAACATGTCATGTGGGGATCTTTGAGAGGGGTTGCAGGGGTGGGATTTGATCAGACAAGCAAACTCGGATGCATGGAAAGTCTTAGAGTGTTTATGCTTGTTAGATCAATCCAGAATACCATAAACAGTACTCAAACGCACATATTTTCACCTATTTTTACATTTATTAATCAGGAAAGATGCTTGGAATGGATCCCATCTTTGATGGTGGCAATGGGTGAAAGGCTTCATGTATAGCTATCATTTATAATATATTTAAGAACACTATACAAAATACATGGAGCAATAAGTGAATTTTACTCATGGAAAGGTAGGTCTAAAAAAAAAGACATACAGCTCAAAAGAGGGGGAAAAGGGGAAGAAAGAAAAAAGCAACCACAAATAAAAATATGTGCATGTTAAAAGGTTACTGTTCTGTATAAAATGTTTTAACCACACAAGGGGGCATAGCCATAAATGTTTTTTAGAAATATGATTCATTTGCTTACATTTTGAGTTAGTTAATATTGATGTGACCGTTCACAAATATTATCAGAACAAAACACAAAGTTTTTATTGTCGAATTATTTGTCTGATGATAATGCAGTTTGTATATGACACATATATGTCTATACTAAGCTTAGTTAAAACTGCAATTTATCTCTGATATAATCAATATTAGTTTCTATAGCAACTATTATTTATATGGGATAACACCAAACTTATTTTTCATATGTTTCTTTTTTTTTGTACATGGAAACATTTACATAAATTTGATTCATTAATATCTGAAATACAAAATTGAGGAATGTCTATAACAAATAATATTTTCTATTCAAAAATGGAGCTTATACAATGAATAAGAGAGTAGGGATTGTGCATGTTGGACATCTTGATTTTAGTTAGATATGTAAATATGTTTGATAGTGTATTATGGTGTTTTAGTTTAGTTAAGCAATTATGCAAAGTTTACTATGTTGATACATTGCAATTGACATTGAAAATGTTAACCAAATTCACTTATATAATTCATCTTTATTTTTTTTCTCTAGTAGGGGTTAGGTGGCTAGGCACTGGGGTACTAGGGAAGAAATTTTTCGAATCCTTATAACAACCTTTTTAGGTAGACAATATGAATCAGTATGACGGTTGTGGGATATTGAGGTCTATAGCCAATATTTCATTTTTGTCAAATCTTAGATATATGTTATATATATATTCTTAGTTAATACTATGACAATAAATATTGACTCATGGAATGTGAGAGGATTACAAAATAAGAACAAAAGATCTCTATTATTCCATTTACTATTTAAATCAAAGGCTAATATTTGCTTTATACAAGAGACTCACTTGACTAAAGATGACTTTGATAAAGATAAAAAGAAGAAATGGATTAAAACGATAGTAGCAGCTGGTAATAGTACAAAATCAAGCGGGGTAGCCATTATAGTTAAAAACACATTTCAGGGAACTATTTCAGAGATGAAATATGATGTGAATGGAAGATGGTGCTACATTATTTCTGGTTTTCACAACATTGATAAGCCAGTCATATTCTTTAATCTTTACGGCCCTTGTGAACAACAACATATCTTTTTTATTCAAATATATAATATTTTATCCTCCTTCAAAGATTATTATTTAGTATTGGGAGGGGACTGGAATGCTATTATTAATCCTGACACTGATCGTACTAGTAGATCTTCCTCATACAATTTTCAAGCATCCATTGCCTTGGAAGAAATTATAATAGATTTAAACCTTATAGATCCTATTTCTCTTATAACACAGAATGATAAAAAAGACTTTTTCACATATTATTCAAAATGTTATAAATCTTGGTCAAGATTAGATTTTTTCCTTATTTCAAATGATTTTACTCATAGGAAGTTAAATTACTCTCTTGAACCTAGATTTTTTTCTGACCACTCTAGAATATCTCTTAGTATAAGTTTGGTCCCACATTCACCAAAATTATGCTCATATAATAGCTGGACATTGAATAATAATTTGCTTTCAAAGGAAAATATACATAAATCAATAATTGAAACAATAAAAGAAACACATCTTAATTTACACACATCAGATATCCCTTTAGATATACAATGGGCCGCATGTAAGGCAACTCTTAGGGGCATATTAATCAACAAAGCATCATATTTTAAAAAACAATATAGAAATAAAGAATTACAATTAAAATCAAAAATTCAAAATTTGGAAAATCAGTACAAAATAAGTCCCGATCCTTCAACATATGAATTATTGTTGAATTCCAAAAAGAATTATTGCTTCTGCATCAACATAACCTTACCATTTCAGAGCAAAGGTTATTAGCTACATACTCTGAATGGGCACAGGTTCCTTCTAAAGTGTTAGCCAGAATAATAAAAGGTAATCAATCTCTTCCTAGAATTTCGACATTAAATTATAATAACAAGAAATACAGTACTGATCAGGAAATTTTGCAGCTTTTTACATCATTGTTCTCAGAGATATATTCAAAAGACAATAATCTTAGGAGTAAACAAAACATAGTGAATTTCGTCTTCTATTAAATTTCCTAGTTTAAATGAATCACAAAAGAACACACTTTCTGCCCCATTGACTATCAGAGAAATATCGGAAGCCATTAGTAGACTCAAAACTAGTAAATCACGGGACCAGATGGCTTCACACCGAATTTTTAAAACTTTCTCATCAGAGATTTCACCCTTCTCTTAGTAATTTTTAACCACATAATGATTCATGGTATATCTGATCTGTATTGGAATACCTCAAAACCATATTAATCTTGAAAAGAGACAAAGAAAAAAATGATCCTAATAATTATAGACCTATTTCCCTGATTAACATTGATATCAAAATCTTAGCTTCAATACTTGCTTCTAGACTTAAAAATGTTTTACCATCTTTAATTTCTCTGGAACAAGCGGGCTTTATGTCACATAGACATTCGTGGGACAATACCTTGACAATTGATGCTCTTATTCACTTTACCAAAAATGACTCAAACCCTATGTATGCATTAATTCTTGATGCCGCTAAGGCTTTGATAGGGTTAATTGGGACTTCTTGTTTCATATTATGCTTTGTTTCAATATACCATCTACTTACATAGACTCTATTAGAATGCTATATAAAAACTCTTATACTTTTCTTTATATTAACAGGAAAATATCCAAAAATATAAAGATCTTTAATGGCACAAAGCAAGGATGCCCATTATCTCCTTTCTTATTTAATCTATATATAGAACCTCTATTATTATACATTAAGCAAAATACATATCATAATATTCCTAGAATCCTTAACACTAAAGTATGTTTGTCCGCCTTTGCAGACGATCTTATATTATATTTTCAAACACCCTGCTCAGATCTTCCCAAACTAATTTGTTCCATTGAAAAATTCTCAGAGGTCTCTGGTTATCAGATTAATATTCAAAAAACACATATCCTTCCCATAAATCCACTTGCTCAAGTCATATATGTTTCCTGATTCCACTTTTCGGATAGTTCAGAATTTCAAATATTTAGGGATTCATATAAATCATAATGGTCTCTCCACATTTCAAAATAATTTGGCTAAAATATGGTCATTGATTATACTTGACTTGAACAGATGGAAATTACTAAATTTAACACTTTTATCAAAAGCAGCTATAATAAAAATGAATATTCTTCCCAGATTGTTATTTCAATTCAATGCGGTGGATCAGATGATTCCAAAATCTTTTTCTCAAAATCAATAAAATTTTGGCTAATTTCTTGTGGTTTCCTAAATCAGTAAGAATTTCTTACATTGCTAATCTTACCTAAAAATAGGGTGGTCTTGGTCTTCCCAATTTTCACCTTTACTACTTGATTATCTCGCAAATAAATTATTATCCATTTTAAATATAAAGACTCGAAGTTTAATCAAAATTCTATTTGGACAGAATTATGGTTTCAACATATTGCAAATAAAAACATTAACCCATTAGCTCTTCCTTTCCTTTCATTGGAAGTGTGAATAAATTTAAAATTCCTAACTCTTTAAAACAAAAAATTATTGCTTTTCAAGAATTGGTAAAACTTGTAAATCTAGAAAATATATTTCAATTAATGCAACCTCTTCACTTAAATCCTAATATCAATTTAGACAATATGTCTTTTAATCTTTCAGATTTTCCCTTGATTAAAGATCTTACAGTTTGGGATCTAATGCAATACAAGAATGAAACTATCTCTAATATATAAAATTCTCAAGGTTAATATTAAATATCTAGTCATCTTACGTCAACTGAGAGATGTAATTAATGCTAAATTCCTACACATCAATATAGATAGCACCGATATTATCAACTATAAAGTGTTTTTAAAAGTCCTCATACTCCCAGAGAAAATGTTGTCTAAATCTTATAATCTCATAAATCAAATAATTCATAGTGAAGAGTGTCTCTTCTCTACTTATTGGGATAAACACAACTCTCATATATCTATAAATCAGAAACTCTCAGCTATCAAAAATACAATAGAATACTCGCCCTTCAAAAAACTCTTTTACACTCAACTAATGATCAACAATAATGCATACTTCACTCCTTCTAAGCTCAACAAATTTGATGCAAATAAATCACCCTCATGTTCTTGTTGTTCACACCCTAACGCAGATCTTTTACACATCTTTTGGTCCTGTCATCATTCACACAAACTTTGGACCTCCCTAAAAGTCCGTTTACAGAAAATGGGTTATCACAAATCCACCTTATCTTGGGAGACTGCAATACTACACTTACCAAATATTTATCTCTAAATTGGACATGCAAGTGCTAATATACATATGTTCACTTATAAAATTATATATCACACAAAATTGGTTAGATCGTACTAAACTGAATTGGAATAATTTTAAAATTCTAGCCCACACATACATCAGTGCGCAGAAAATGATAGTGAAAAGTCCCAAGAAGTCGACACATATTAATAAAGCTATAGAAAAGGTGTTACATATTATTAATAGTGTATAGATGGCCACCCTCCTTATGGGATTTGTAGACCTCAATCTCACTTATACCCTTATGCTTATTTTTTGTCTTAGCTCAATACTTATTTTGATATATTCTTTGGTTAACATTTTGTATATGATGTAGATAGTTAAGTGTATATTCTCAAACTGCATTGAGACAAAACATTCATCTTACAAAATTGTGTTATCATAAATATCTCCTAATGTTTCATTTTTAAATATGTATTCTATTATTGCTGTTGCTGTTATATTTCTGTATTGTTAAAAATTCAATAAAAAGTTTTTTGAGAAAAAAAGTGTTTCCAACAGGGAGAAAGCACGGGTCAGAAACATAATCATGGTTGAGACATCATGATGACAATGGTGGATTATTAAGAAATGTAGACTACACTTACACACATAAAAGTAATATAAATAAAGCATAAACTATGACTTTCACATACTTCTGGATTTCAACCCTTAACAGTATGCCAAAAACACCTTTACAGATGTGAATTATGTCAACACAACACACAGGAAATGTTACTTCCCAACCTTAATTTTACTAGCTTCATCACAGCAATGACAATTTTAACATCACATAGGGTGTACATTATAGCTATCAGCATGATACATAATCCAGTGCAGATCAGACATGTTTTGTTGAGGTAGTATGTGCCATGATTTACACACTTTCATGAAGCCAATAATTTTTGGGCAGTGGGATTCCTAACGATACGTACAATTGAAACAATATATGCAGTGTACATTCAACTGTTCAGCATCTTCAAGGGAAGATTAACCTGATTGTCTACAGTGCAGAGAGGCTAAGCACAGCAGCATGAAGGGCTACAGAGCAATGCAGCCAAAGGCACAAATGGACCTAAGTTACAGGTGCTGTTCGGGGATGGGCATTCTGCAAATGCTGAGAACACAGACTGATGACACAGAAGGGAAAAAGATATAGTCAGAAGGAGATGGAGAATAGAGCAAGTACATTCTGACAAAAGCAGGTGAATGGTGATGTGAAATAATATGTAGGCAACAGCTACATTTGAAATATTTAACACAGTCAATAACAGTTTCATGTATTTCTGGATTAGACTAAGCAGAAACATGGTAAGATCAGAAAACCTCCCCAGAACAAA
>NC_056749.1:824714308-824724308 GCF_019279795.1 Protopterus annectens | reverse complement strand
TTCATTTGTCCAGAAAGTACTCCAGTTATCCTTAATAATGTTTTTGATGCTTGAAGAGTTAAAATTATAGTCTAACACAAGCACTTTTTCTGAAGTGTTTACTTTGTTATTGTTGTCTCCTGTTGTAACCATCAAATCTAACCCTAACAGTGGTTTATGAAAACTCCTCCAACCTTGACAAACATCATTACTGATGTTGAAAGTTACGGGTCAGGTTCAGGTAAGTGTGCGATTGTGTGGACATGAGATTTAGGGCGGGGTAGGTGAGTTAGAGTTAGGGCGCAGGTGAAGTGTGTCTGCGATAGTGATGGACCTTAGAGTTAGGGTTTGGGTTAAGG
This sequence comes from Protopterus annectens, assembly GCF_019279795.1. Taxonomy (NCBI): domain Eukaryota; kingdom Metazoa; phylum Chordata; order Ceratodontiformes; family Protopteridae; genus Protopterus; species Protopterus annectens. The sequence continues at coordinate 824,723,970 of NC_056749.1, read as the reverse complement.
TAAGTGGGTAGATAGTGGCGTATGTATAGTTTAGTGTAGGGTTAGATGTAAGATTTTAGGTGTATGTGTGTGGATTGCTGTTTGTATGGTGTGTTTGTGTTGTGTGTATGTGTTTTGGAACAGCAAATTTTTTCCCTAGGAAAAAATTCGCTGTTCTGAATTTTTGATGTTATCAGTTTTCGGTTACTAGGGGTCAATATTAGAAAATTCAAAGTTTTGAAACTTCGATGTTCTAATATAGATCCAGCTAAACACATAAAATGACCCTTTACTAGATCTTTTTTAAGTGACAGAGTATGAACTGTTAAAATGCAAGTATGTATTAATAAAAGTATGGTTTCTGTATATATCAGAATCAAACCTACCTCTATATTTAGTAATGGCAGTCTCTAAAAATATACTTTATCTGACACATTTATGTGGGGAAAAGAAGAAATTCAATTGCATTGTTCATAAAGTGAACAAATTCCTTAGCTTCTTCTTCAGTACCATCCTATAAAATGAATACATCATCAAGGCACCCTAAATACACAACACAGTGGTGATAAGAGTCAGACGGGAAGATAAAACATTTCTCCCATGTCAACAAAACCAAACTGGCAAAAGCCATGACACAAGTGGAGCCCATTGCAACACCTTTGATTTATCTACAAAATTCACTTTCAAAATACATAAAATTGTTTTATAAAATTATAGTCATACAAGCAGCAATCAAATTAGTATCTGAGTTTGAAAGAAAACAACAAGCCGCCAAAGCATCATGAAAAAAACTGAAGTCCAGTATCCTGCAGAATACAGAAAACAAATCCTGAACACCCACAGTAAGAAATATTAAGTTTTCCTTATATACACCTTCCATGTTTATAGGTTCATAGGTTCATAGGTTTATACTAGGCTATCTGCCCTAAGGCATTTATAAGCCTAGCCCAAATTTTTGTGGCTTACGCCACCCCTTATATGAAAAAATACTGTGCCCATTAGTTTGTTGTGCCTCTGTCCAGCAGTGACACAGAGATGATTCCCGGGATAAACCTACGATCTCCCATCCACAGGTCAAGATTTCTCTTGAACAGAGCCAGCGAGGTGCTCTGCCTCACATGGATCGGGATTTTATTCCACAGCATAGGGACTCTCTGAGTGATAAATCTATCCCTCCAGCATGTCCTATTTATATCCGTGCTAAGGTTTAAGTCGCTTGCTCTAGTGGTTTTGGTGGATTTGGATTTTTTTGAGGTGGAGCATGTCCATTAATTCCGGTTGGACATGGCCTTGTATGTCAGGCACATGTCACCTCTGAGCAGACGGTATGCAACTGAATAGAGCTGAAGTTTCTTCAATCTGGCAGCATATGACAGATTTTGGAGTCCCTTTATCCTTTTGGTGAGGAACTTTTGGGGTCTCTCCAATTGCTGCAAATGTCGGGTGAGATACATCCCGAATGGGGCATTGTACTCGATCATTGGTCTGATAAGTGAAAAGTACAGGGGAACAATGACCTCACTAGATCTGGATGTGAATCCCTTCATGATCAGGTGGGCAATGTAGAAGGTCTTTCTAACCACTTTTGCAACATGAGTGTCAAAAGAAAGGCCACTGTCAACCTGGGTCCCCAGGTCCCTGATAACCTCTTCTGTGCTTAGTGGATTGCCACCTATATGGTAGCTTGGGGTTACCTTGTTTTTTCTGAAGGGTATGACTATACATTTTTTAGCGTTTAACTTCAGGCCATGGCTCTGGCACCAGCTATCTGTTTCCGTGAGTCCCTTCTGAAGGATATCCATGTCCGATGCACTTTCCACTATGGCGCCCAGTTTGCAGTCGTCTGCAAACTTTGTCAGCCAAAGTCCTCCCATGTTGGCCTGTACTTCTGAGAAGTAGATGCTGAACAATAGGGGGCCAAGGACCGAGACCTGTGGGACACCACTTGTGACCGGCTTGGAGTCTGACATAGCGCCTGCAACTCTAACCCTGTGGGTTCTGTCCTTAAGCCAGTTTGCAACCCATCTTGTGACATATGGATTTACATTTAAGCTGGTGGTTTTTCTACAATACCCGAGTGGGGTATTGTGTCGAAAACTTTGCAAGGTCAAGGTAGGCTGTATGGACTGCCTTTCCCTCATCAATGGCCTTGGTGACTGTTTCAAGAAGTCGACCAAGTTCAAAAGGCATGATCTGCCCTTGACGGTTAAACTGGGTCGGGTCCAATGTCTGCAAGTCCCCTATATCTTTGTTTAATAGCTCCATTATGATCCTCTCCATAGCTTTGCAGACTAGACTTGTTAAGCTTATGGGGTGGTAATTACCAGGGTCCGTAGAGGCACCGTCTTTGTGGAGTGGGACCACAGTTGCCGTACGCCACTCCTTTAGCACATATCCTGTGGTAAGGCTGAGATTAAACAGCTGCCTTATGTGCGGGTTTAATTCCTCATTTAGCTCGTGTAGCACACAGCCGGGGGCACCATCCGGTCCCATTGATGCTGTGTTTTTAGCTTTAGAGAGAGCAGCTTTCACCTGTGCATTTGAGATGTCTGGAAGGCTACACTCTGCTGGGATAGTTATCTCTCCTTTTAGGGGGGAAGAGGGGGGGGTGAAGTTTGCACTGAACCTGTCTGCCAGTATGTTGGCAATGTCTGTGGGTTCAGTGATTTTTGTATCATTTTAGACTAATTCTGAGCATATCTGGGAGTTTCCACCCAGTTTCCTAACATAGCTGAAAAAGGCCTTATGATTGTCCTTTGAATCCATGGCAATTTTTCTCTCAAAATTGGCCTTAGTTGATTTTTATGAGTGCTCGTATTTTTACTAATAATGATCAAGGGTGACTTCCCTTTTATGGATTTTGTTCTATCATGTAATAGCTTTCTCCTCTTATTGTAAAGTTTGTTAATGGCTGGGGTCCACCAGACTGGACGTTTGCCCTTTGTGGAAAGAGTCTTGGTTTTATTTGGGATTGCCTGATCCATGCAGTCCTGGAGGTGTTCATAGAAGGCATTTGTAAGGGCTTCCGGCTTGGGTTGTGGTTTCCACTGGCTCGGCGGCCTTGAAGGATACCACACCAGTCTTGAGTAGTGTGAAGTTTGCTTTAGAGAAGTTCTTCACTGTGGTCTTTTTGTTTGGGGTGGGGGCGGGATGTGGATTTCAGTGAGATTAGTTTATGATCAGATCTCACCAATGAGGGATATACTTCGGTGTGGAGCATTTTGTCCCCATGTTTGTGATAATGAGATCTAGTATATTTTCTCCTCTCATGGGAACAGTGACTAGCTGTTCCATGGCATTTGAATTTATGAACTCCAGGAACTGTTGGGCTAGAAAGTTAGGGCTTGAGTAATGTTCCCAGTCTATATTCGGGTAGTTGAAGTAACCCAATATGATGGTGTTTGGAGATACATTATACCTCCAGTGTCTTCAGGAAGGCTGTGTGGGGTTCCTGAGTTTGAGAGGGTGGCCTGTAGCATGCTACAATTTGTAGAGCAGTTTTGCCTATGGTTAGTTGCACCTGGATGGTTTCCAAAGCTTAGGTGCATTGCCACTAACCTGGAGGTGTGGGTATCCTTTATAAATATGGATACACCCTCCTTTTGTGGTGTGGTCTGGGTTTTGGGGCCGAACGCATGATATGAGGTAAAACCTAATAGTGCCGGGGTGCTCTCAGGAGCCTTGAACCAGGTTTCAGTTACAGCACAGACATCGATGTTCTCCATACTGAGAAGGGCCTCGAGTGCGTGCATTTTGAGATTTAGACTTCTGGCATTGAGCAGCATTACCCTCAGTTTTTTACCATTTTTGTTTTCTAGAGTGGTAGGTTTAGAATTTGAGCCTTGCCTAAAAAAGGCACTATGGGGGTGGCAAGAGCCTTAGCCAATATCCGGAATCCCAGGGGTGACAGGTGCAAGCCATCCCTTGTGAAGCAGCATGGCTTGTCAAGCATGTCATCCCAGGCAGACAGACACTGGATCCCTTTTGAATGACACCAGACATTAAGCCAATTGTTAAATCTGATCATCTTGTCTCTATATTGTGGCATCATTCTTGGTGAAGGAAGGATACTGCTCAGGGTCAAGGTCATACCTGCCTGGGCTACATAATCAGAGAGCTCCTCTATGTCTCTTTTCATGTAGTCCAGGGAGGTACGTCTCAGGTCGTTTACACCAGCATGGACAATGACTGTGTCATATTTGTACTTGCCGTGGAGTGACCAGAGTGCTTGTGTTATGTGGCAGATTCTAGCGCCCGATAGGCAGCTTACTGTGACCCTCTCCTTGTTCAGCCTGGTGAGTGGGACGTCAGTGTGTCTAACTATGGAGTCACCTATGACAAGTATGTTTGGTGTTGTATTTGGCCTTAAGGGCTGTGACTGCTTTGCACACTGCTTTTGTGGTTTATGTGTTGCTTGTGGGGTGTCTTGGGGTAGCAGTTGTTTGGGTGTCTGCTTTGGAGGCCTCTGCTGTTTAGGTAAATTTTTACTCAGAGCTTCCGAGTATGTCTTTGTGTGTTTATGTGTTTGATTCAGTGGTGTGGTAGCATTATGTGAGGCTGGTTTTGTGGTGTGTGTAGTTGCCTTCTCCTCCTGTCTGGTCTTGCCAGTCCTGAGTTGAGAGAGCTCAGCCTCCAGTTTGGCTAAATAGCTGCATCTCGCAAGTATTTGTGTTATGTGGGAGGAGGAGAGGGTTGTCTGTGTCCATGAGGCAGTTATAACATTGCCTCAAGATTCCCAGATTCGCCAGCTGGACCGGAGAGGAGATTGACAACTGACCTTTGGACATGCTAGAATAATATTGGGAATTCCTTAATAATTAAAAACAAGGGCCAGTGGGGAGTGAGGGTGTAGTGCTTTTAATTTTTAGTGCTGACTTATATAATTGCTATAGTGAGCAAGTGCCAGGTAACTTGAGTGCAATGTGTTACAAGTAACTAAATGCAAAAACGACAAACAGTAACTTTTTTCAAGTGAAACAAGGAACTAGTACAGTAAGCAATGCAGATATCACTAGTGATCCACAGAAGCGCTGAGAAGCGGCGTGACAGGTGGAATTAGCTTCCAGGAAATAACAAGCAAACAAACAACAAGCATATAAACAAAGCTAGATTCAGCAGGCCTGGATCTAGTCTATGCTAGAGCAAACAAGGTGTACCAATTTCAGTAAGATACAGTTCAAATATTCAGGCACTATAAACCTTTAACCAGAAATTCCCAGCTCAGAAGGGCAGAGTCCAGCCTCTTCTCCCACAAGAGTGCAGACCACGAACCTTCTTAATGTAAAATAACTGGCCTGAAGCCCAAGTGCCTAAACCAGAACTAATACACTTGGACACTGGGCTCTCAATCAGCAGTTCCCAACTTAGAAGGATGAAAGCTACCTGTCCTGCCACCACAGTGCTTGCCACAAACCTTCCTAATGTAAAACAACTGGTTTGAAGCCCAAGTGCTTAATCCAAAAGACTTAAAATGATAGCTGCACTTTAATCAAGTTACAACCAAGCAGTAATAAATACAATTGAATACTTTAGAGAATGTCTGGATTAGTGCTCAAGTTACACAAACAAAGCTAGATCCAGCAGGCCCGAATCCAGTCTATGCCACAGCAAACAAGGCACACCAACTTCGGTAAGAAGCAGTTCAGATATTTATGCACTATAAGCCTTTAACCAGAAATTCCCAGCTCAGAAGGGCAGAGTCCAGCCTCTCCTCCCACAAGAGTGCAGACCACGAACCCTCTTAATGTAAAATAACTGGCCTGAAAGCCCAAGTGCTTAAACCAGAATTAATACACTTTTAGAATAACAGACACTGAGCCCTCAATCAGCAGTTCCCAACCTAGAAGGATGTAAGCTACCTGTTCTGCCACAACAGTGCAGACCACAAACCCTCTCAGTGCAAAACAACTGGTCCAAAGCCCAAGTGTTTAAACCAAAAGGCTTAGAATGAGTTACACCAAGCAGTAATAAATACAATTGAGTATTTTTAAGATGATGCAAAAGTACAATGAAGTAGGTAGAAACGCAAGTACAGTAAAAACAGATATATATATTTTTTTTTTATCTGAACAAGTGCTGAGATCAAAGAAACAGATTTGAGTGCTGAAACTAGAAAACTGGCTGGTTATAAGAAAAAAAAAACAAGCTAGAAGGCTTCCCTCAAACACTGAAGGGCTTGGGGGCTCAGAAGCCTACAAATAGTCTATACCACTTAACAGGAAAGGCAGGAAATAAGCTTAATTTTTTTTTGTCTGTTTCCCAGATGCTCTCTTTGTACACAGTAGGAGTGCCTGAAATCAGAATATGATCTCACTGCACTCAGTTGAGTGAGCAAATGAGATGGGCCCAGAGGCAGGCTGAGGGGCGGGCAGTTTCAAGGCCACTAAGATTAACACCAAAACAAAAACAGGGAGGGTGGGTGGGAATAACTGCAACTTGAGTTCAATATTCCTTCAACACAGTTTAAATCAAATTAAATACTGTATTTTTTTTTTTAAAAAGTGCAGATAAAGGTACTTAAATTCTCTTATACGTCCAGTTGAATATAACCAAGTTCTTAGCTGGCCAAAGCTGAGATTTTTAAGCAATAAAAATTTCACAATGCACCACTTAGAAAGGCAAGGACAGGAAATAAAAAAATGTGGCTACCCCCACACCTGTAATTACTAGCAAATAACACACTAGCTTCAGTTCAAGTTACTAAAGAGCAGAACAACTGCAACATGAGTTCAATATTCCTTCAACACAGTTTAAATCAAATTAAATACTGTATTTTTTTTAAAAAGTGCAGATAAAGGTACTTAAATTCTCTTATACGTCCAGTTGAATATAACCAAGTTCTTAGCTGGCCAAAGCTGAGATTTTTAAGCAATAAAAATTTCACAATGCACCACTTAGAAAGGCAAGGACAGAAAATCAAAGAATGTGGCTACCCCCACACCTGTAATTACTAGCAAATAACACACTAGCTTCAGTTCAAGTTACTAAAGAGCAGAACAACTGCAACTTGAGTTCAATATTCCTTCAACACAGTTTAAATCAAATTAAATACTGTATTTTTTTTTTAAAAAGTGCAGATAAAGGTACTTAAATTCTCTTATACGTCCAGTTGAATATAACCAAGTTCTTTTACTGGCCAAAGCTGAGGTTTTTAAGCAATAAAAATTTCACAATGCACCACTTAAAAAGGCAAGGACAGGAAATCAAAGAATGTGGCTATCCCCACACCTGTAATTACTAGCAAATAACACACTAGCTTCAGTTCAAGTTACTAAAGAGCAGAATAACTGCAACTTGAGTTCAATATTCCTTAAACACAGTTTAAATCAAATTAAATACTGTATTTTTTTTTAAAAAAGTGCAGATAAAGGTACTTAAATTCTCTTATACGTCCAGTTGAATATAACCAAGTTCTTAGCTGGCCTTGAAAATCCAAGGAATCTATTAATAAATGTGTGTTTGTAGTTCATAAGAGGTTTGCAAAGTTTATCAACCAAAATGGCAAAGAGGGAGGTCTTAAATTTAGGGCAGCCACAACAAGTCTGCAAGGAGGATATAACTCATCCTATTGCACCTTTGGAATTCCAAAAATGGAAGATGTCACATGGGACATGGGATTTGGTGATCAAGAAATGATACAGTTCAAAAGGGATTTTCCCTTGTGTTAACCAATCTTACAGTTGCAAATCAATTTGCCTAGAAGCAATATTAATTTCATTCTTAGATACCTGCTCATATTTGTCATTATCTTGTAAAATCAAAAACATATCACTATAGCAGGGGTCTGACAACCTGTGGCTCTGGAGCCGCATATAGCTCTTCCACCCCTCTGCAGTGGCACCCTTGAGCTTTGCACAAAACACACACACACACACACACACACACACACACACACACACACACACACACACACACACACACAGACTGAGAGCTATTGAGAGATGGATTTCTTATTGCTAGAATAACATGGCTTCATTTACCATGCATTCCCCACACACTGAGAGCAATCAAGCAATTCCTTGGCAGCATCAGCATCTCCTGAAACTTCTCTGTACCTCTCCACCATACCTCTGAAACTCTTAACACAAGAAATCTGGACAGAGCCACAAATAAAAGGGGAACAAAGGAAGAAAAATAGGGACAGATTTTAGATATTGCTCTTATAAACTTGGAAACTTGCTCAAGTAACAGTTTCTGTTAACGTGCATTTTACATATATACACACACACACACACACACACACACATACACACACACACACACACACACACACACACACACACACACACACACACACACACAGACACACACACACAGTTACCTGTCTGCTGTACAGATTTTCACAGAATGTCCTGATTTTTGCCTTATATTTTTGGTGTGTTTCAAATAAAAGTGTGGTTTTCTGGCCAATTATTTGCAAATTGTTTAGGGCTAAAGTCAGAAAATATAGACAGACATTTGAGTTTCAGACTTCATACCCTTCAGAAAATTCATGCTAATGCAAAACAAGTTCTATCAACTTTCTAAGTTTGTAAGAGCAATATGTAAAAAGTGTCCCTATTTTCGGACCTTTGCCTCCCCATTATTTAATGCTTTGCCCAGATTTCTTGCACTAAGAGGATGAAAAGTATCTCTCTCACACACACACACACACACACACACACACACACACACACACACACACACACACACACACACACACACTGAAAGCGCTCGAGCTGTTCCAATAAAAATCTCAACAAAGGAACAAAAATAGGGATGGATTTTAAATATAGCTCTTATAAACTTAGTTCTTTTATATATAGTATAATAACTATGGGCCAGATTCACGATGGCTTGCACGGAGTCTAAGAGTAGAGTAAGACTCCATGCATCCATCATGTCACACGTGAGGTGGCACAAAGGCATTACACAGACCACACGATATCCGAATGGTGACAGACCATGACATACACACTCTGGACAGGCCCTCAACATCATGCAGTGCAGCCATTTCCAGTTAATGTTACTACTAATATACACCTGTGGGATACATGAGTAGTGTTAGTAGGTGATGGGCCTTCACCTAGCACACACTGCACCCATGTACACATTATTGCTGGTCACCTGTACAGCACAGTGGCAACTCCTACAGAACATACCTCTCAACTGTACAGATTTTCACAGAATGTCTAGATGTCTGGCTCATATTTTTGGTCTTTTCCTCAGAAATCCTATTGTGTGCATGGTAAAATGCATGCCTTTGACATGCCTGGGGTATTAGTGAGCCACATCAGGACATTTCAATACTTACTGGCTTCAGGCTGCTGTTCCACTTCCAGACCAGAGGACCTAAGTAGTTGTGGGAGAGAGGTATTGTCAGCAGACTCATGTGTGGCATTGATAGAAGATGAATGCTGCTTTTCTGCACATGTGCAGGACAAGCTCTGATACTACACAATTTGCTGTCCTTCATCATAAATGTGCACTTCTTTACATTACCAAACCTCACCCACAACTGCGTTTTGACCTGACATATACATCTAGATACACTCCGGATCCCAGTATGGCCACTACAGTAGTCAATTGATGTCCACTGGGGCCATCCTGGATGCTCTTTACCTGTTGTCTGGGTGCCACCCACCGCTACAATGTGGGTGTGTTGACTTGGCTGTTGGTGTGTGGTGGCTGCCCCAAGGTTGGGG